>NW_007726690.1:31363-102223 GCF_000696425.1 Galeopterus variegatus | reverse complement strand
ACGGGATCGCAAGCCTCGGTGTTGCTCCCGCGCCTCGCTCAGCCAGTGAGCGGGAGCCGGTCTGTATATGGGATCCGAACCCTCGGGCGGGAGCGCCACCGCGCTTCCCAAGCGGCGCACTATCCAGTGCGCCACCGGGCCGGCCCTAAATTTTTCCTTTGGTTGCCTGTGATTTTAGGGTCATATTCATAAAGTCTGTACCCAAACCTACTTCCTAGAGTGTTCCCCTATGTTTTGTTTAAGGAGTTTTATTGTTTCAGGAAGCATATTTAATTCTTTAATCCATTTTGAGTTGATTTTGGTATATGGCGGGAGGTACAGGTCTAGTTTCATTCTCCTACTTATGAATGTCCAAATTTCCTAGCACCATTTACTGCAGAGGCAGCCTCTTCCCCAGGGTGTGGTCTTGGTGCCTTTGTCAATGATCAGATGGCTGTAGGTGTATGGGAGGATTTCGGGATTCTCTATTCTTTTCCATTGGTCAGGGTGTCTGTTTTTATTCCAGTACCATGCTATTTTGGTTACTGTAGCTTCGCAGTATAGTTTAAAGTCTGGTAGTGTTATGCTTCTGGCTTTATTTATTTATTCTGAGGATTGCTTTGGTTATTCTTAGTATTTTGTTATTCCATAGACCATATGGGATTTCCTTGAGATCACATACTTCATCATGAAGGAAATCAGAGCACCTTACTACAGATATGCCTCAAAAATCTCCAACACCCCCCTGAACTTTTTAGTCTACTAACACATCAAAAGACTTGAGAGTAAATTATTTCCTGCAGAAAAATAATGAACAAGAAAAGTACAGCCATGCCAGAAGATGACACAAATTGTAGGATGCATTCTGTGTAATGTTCTCAAAAGACAGCAGTGTTTACACACGCATACATTTTTGAGTTGTGGTACCCATACTTTGGCTATATATACCAAGGCTCCAAGTAAAAGAGAGGGTGGTAGTATTTATCTTTGAACTCCAAGCATGTAAACAATAAACAGGGACCTGAGTGTTCTCTTAGTGAAATTTTTTTAAGGCCTACTGATTTTTTTTTTGAGCTTGTTAGATATTCTCACAGTATTTTAACTACAGATGTTATTTACCATACTGCAACTCATATATCAAAAGCTAGATTTCCAAACTGGATAAATTTCTGTTTTAAGTGGAAATATTTACAGTATAGAATTGAGCTGCCCAATGTGATATAGCAGCTAGCCACATATGGCTATTAAAATGGAAACTAATGTGAAAATTAAATGAAGTTAAAAAGTCAATTTATCAGGCACACCGACCACATTTCACTTGCTCAATATTCCTGTGTGACTAAGTGGTTACTCTACTGGACAGTGCAGATGCAGAACTTTTCCATCACTGCAGTAAGTTCTATTGAACATCACTGCCATAGAAATGTTCTCAGATTTATAAAAAGGGGGTAAGTTTTATTTCTTTTCAGTAGTTCACTCCACAACTGTATTAAAATACTTGAGGATATATCATTGGGTGAAAATTGGGGGATTAGGGTTGCAGAGTCAACTCTCAAGAGTTTTGGCTAATATCTCATCATCTCATACTCTGTTGGACTCTTTTTCTACTGGTTACTATGTGAGGCCAGTGGTACTCTCAGCTCTTATTCTTGATACATTTTTTAAAATACATCTACCTAACTACGAGTCTTACTGTGTACCTTCGTACACAGAGAGAAATATTTAGCAAGTGTGCACTTAATATTGAAGACAGGAAAGCCATGTAGGACCACAAACAGAGCAAAACTTGACCTTGATATTACCTCTAAAAACAGAATCTTGGCCCCATGAGAATTTACCAGGTGATATTTCCTGAATGGAATCACAGAGGCTGCAACAACAACAGCAAAAATAAATAAATAAATAAACCAACAAAGAAACAAGGGATTGAACTGGTATACTACACAAATGAAGGAAATGGCTGTAATCACCACTTTTACAAATGTGTTTTTGGCATTCCATAGAATCTTCTTCTGAGGAAGAGAGTCCTGTGACCAGGAGGAGGTCTCAGTCATCACCACCATATTCTACCATTGATCAGAAGTTGCTGATTGACATCCATGTAGGTTTCCATATTAACACATTTATGTCTACTGTTTTATTTTTAAATTTTAAAATTCAATTATACATTCACTAAAGGAAGGAAAAGTTAGAGTTTATTTTTTATTAATCTTATTTAAGAAAGATTCCCATCGCTATGTGAACATGCAGAATGTGAAATCTAGAAATTAAAATTGAAATGGGAATAATCTTAACCAATCAGACAGTATTTTATTTTCACACTCTTACGTCAGTTAGAACATATTTGAGAGAAGAGTGATAAAAAGCTATTTGTAGAAGCTAGTCTTAAATTAAGGGGTAGAGGTTAGATGCTCAATTTTTATTTAATAGCATTCCTTGTGTGATAGGCAATGTATAAAAATAAAACATTTAAGGGCTGGCCAGTTAGCTCAGTTGGTTAGAGCATGGTGCTGATAACACCAAGATCCAGGGTTCGATTCCTGTACTGGCCAGTCGCAAATAAAATAAATAAATAAATAAATAAAATAAAACATTTAGTGAAAAAATATTGTCTGATTGTATAAATAGAAGAAAAAGTCTTGCAACTCTTTTTGTAGTGTGTTTTCAAATTATTCTATTTTACTTTGTAATTACCCCTTCTCTACCATACGTACATCCCTTCCAGCTTGCCCAAAAGTTGCTATATGACACATACCATACTTAAAAGTTGGCTTATATTAATTTGTTTTTTAGAAGTGTGTGAGATACTTTAAGACAATGTATGGTATGTAAAACCAGAGCTGGGAAATTAACATATCAATTTTAAGAGCTATGTGTTAATCCCAGCATCAGGAGGTAAAAGGAAAAGATTATTGTATTTATAAAGCATCAAATCACTTGGTCTACTCTCCAGCATCAAAAACTAACATCTGCTCCTCAGCAGACAAGTAAGGATAATAAAAAACAAAGTGAGTAAATTTTGCCCTGTGTGATCCTGAAAGGCCACTAATAATCACAGCCTGATGTATGGGTTTTGGCATCTCATCCTCACTAAAATGTTGGCTCTCTCTAGTGAGTGAACATCTTTGTTTCAATTGAAAATATATTTTAAAATGTTGTCAACTTGGAAACTTTCCAGTCTAGAAGAAAATGAAAGGCTACTAGAGACTACATTAACCTTTCTTGTGCACACAGGTTCCAGATGGATTTAAAGTAGGAAAAATATCACCCCCTGTATACTTGACAAATGAATGGGTAGGCTATAATGCACTCTCTGAAATCTTCCGGAATGATTGGTTAACTCCTGCACCTGTCATTCAGCCACCTGAAGAAGATGGTGATTATGTTGAACTCTATGATGCTGGTGCTGGTACTGATGGTGATGATGGTGATTCTAATGATGCTTATGAAGATACTTATGACCATGCCAATGGTAATAATGACTTGGATAACCAGGTTGATCAGGCTAATGATATATGTGAAGAACATGAAGATGATGACAACAATGATGAATCTGTTGATGATGAAGACAATAATTGTGATGATGCGCCTAGTTGGCCAAGGTTTGTTTTTCTGGATTCCTATCTGTGTTTTATAAGTTCAGAATTACTGGTGTATTTGGTTTTTTTTTGTTTTTTTTTTCAAAATTTATTGTCAAGAGGGTGAATGAATTTCACTTACATATTGGTAAATGGTTTGATTTGCAATAATAGATTTTCAATTGTTCTAAGGCAGAACACTTAATTTTGTGTTATTTATATAATATTCTTAATTAGCACTCAAATATTTGCTAGTTTCTTTATAACTGGAAGTATCTGAGTGTTTGTTAAAATTAATGCCACTGAATCATCCTATCCTATAAAACCAGAGTGAGTGTGAGAAATGGGATACCAAATGAAGTATGCTACTTACCATAAAATGAAGCCCTGATATTTGTGAGCATAGCTATGCATTTCTCAAACAGTGCACTATTGCCATGTATACAATAAATTTAAAATGATCTTTATCTGGTAAATTAGTGGAGAAATTGCCAAGAGTTCTTTGGTCTTTTTTCCAACTAAAAAATCTACCAAGAATTCCATTGTCAAATAAACTTGCTTTTAGAATTACCATATGCACATATGTTTAATGTTGTCTCTTATGCCAAAAAAAATAGCATTAACATTTTACTAAGCTTGGTGTTTTTTGCAAATCTCAGTTCTATAAAATATGGGTCTATAATATTGAATTTTTTGGTGGGACTTGTAGACCATAGGGATTCTATAGCAAAGCAGTCAATGTATGTGTTGGAAAGTTAAAGCAGATGTCAAAATTAACATAAACTAGATATATTGCAAAAAGAATTATGGAAATATGTTGTGGTCAAGCCAAAAATATGGGCTGGGTCATTCATGTGGCTGTGAAATTGGTAATGCTTCAGGTAGTCTATTATTTAAAAATGTACATGTTTTTGTTGCTAATCTAACACACATACCTAACAAAGAATGCAAATTCTCTTCCCTCTGCCATTCAAACTGCATTGACACAAGGAGAGGCACCAGCAGAGACCAAAAAAATAAGAGGTCCTCTCTCTCCACAAAGCATTCTCTATAGTAGTAGAAGAAGCATCTGATTTATGATAATAGGGGAGGACTTGATCATACCTGTCTCAGTACTGGACAGATCATCTATGCAGCAAACCAACAGAAGAACAGTTAATCTATCAGATGGAGAGAACAAATCTGTGGTTATTAGATTGGGGAGGGGGATTAGATAAGAGGCATAAAGAATAAGTATGATTCGTAACAATGAATATGCTAATAAAAAATTTAAAATATTTTTTAAAACGTAGAATGATTTCTCAAATTAAAAAAAAAACTTGCAGCCAGAGAATTGATTGTGGCTATGATATTAATTCACTATTTACAATTGACAGGACATGGGTCATTTTTCTTGTCTATGTTATACCAATAGTGTTTCCATAGAGCAAAAATGTGCCTGGATATGGTAGCTATGAATAAGACACATCCTAATTCTGTTTCATTTGCTGACTTTCAAATGTGTTTTTATTGGGTGGCTTTCATTAATTGGAGCTTGTTATCAGGGCAAGCTATGGCAGAGATGAAAGCTGCAAGCAAGATGGCAGTGATGGAAGTAACGGAAAAGAAGGAGTCTGCAGAGGTTATGGAAGCCAGAGAGCCAGTAGAAGCCATGAATGCAGTGCAGCCAGTGGGGGCAATGCAGCCTTTAGAGATGAGGAAGGACACAGAGCCAATATAGACAGTGGAAGAAGAGGCAGCGGGGGTAATGGAGGTAAGGGAATCAGTGGAACCAATGAAGAAAGTGGAGCCTTTGAACTCAATGGAGGAGAAATTTGCTCAGAGACAGATGGTCCAGGATTGGAGAGACCCTCATCCCAGGACTTTGAACATCAAGAGGTAATGTGCTATTTGAAAAGGAGAATGAACTTCTCTCCTTGTGAATGTGTTTCTTCATGTGATATGTAGCATTTCCAGACATTCCAAATAAATAGATTTTAACCTTCTACCGAAAAGACTTAAACATTTTAAATTGTAGATGTATAGGTAGATCTCTAGTACTTCTAATTTGGATGATTTCTATTTTCCAGGGGAAAAATCTCTCTCTCTCTCTCTCTCTCTCTCTCTCTCTCTCTCTCTCTCTCTCTCTCTCTTGCTTTATTATACAGATCACATGTCTCTATGTCTCTTAACACATACCCTTTTTTTCTGGAAAGTGTTTTTTGTTTGTTTTTATTGTGAAAAAAGATCATAAAGTTGACCGCTTTAACCATTTTTAAGTGTAAAAATCAGTGGCATTTAATATACTCACAGCATCATGCAGCAATCACCACTATCAATTTCTGGAGCTTTTACATCATCCCAAACAATGAAACAAGTAATTCCCCATTTCTCACTCCCCTATCCCCTGTTAAACTCTATTCTTTCTGTCTAGGTACCTTATGTAAGTGGAATGATACAATATTTCTTCTTTTGTTTATGGCTTATTCCACTTAGCATAATGTTTTCAAAGTTCATCCATGTTGTAGCATGTATCAGAATTTCATTTGTAAGGCTGGATAATAATTCTTCATATGTATATACCACATTTTCTTTATCCATTCATCTATTGATGGGCACTTGGGGTTTTTCCACCTTTTGGCTATTACAAATAGTGCTGCTGTAAATATTGGTGTGCAAGTGTCTGAATCCCTGCTTTCAGTTTTGGGGGGTACATAACCAGGAGTGGAATTTATATATCATATGGTAAGTCTATGTTTAGCTTTTTGAGGAACTGTTAACAAAATTTAAATTAAAACAATGTATTGTGTTTAGACAATGATTATGTCACTCACAAAACATTTATTGACTTTATAAATAGGTTTAAAATACTCAAGTAACCCCACAGATGCTAATTCAATAGGAATTGTCACAGAGAAGATTTGCTGAAGCGCATGGTATTTGAACTAATTCTTGACAAATGGGGAGTATCTGGATACTTGAAAACACAGGTGGGACTCCTGACAGAGGAAAGATCGTGCCAATCTAATTTCCAGCCTATTGCCCTTTCATACAATGTGGCTTTGAAGATGGCATGTTCTTTCATGAATTAGTACCCTTGTACAAGTGGTTTCCTCTGTCTGGAAGGGTGCCCCCTCACCTCTTTGCTGTGTGGTGAATTAGTATCCTTGGCGAACAATCTCAAATATTCTCACTGACTTCCTGAGGCAAAATTATATATGACTTCTCTATTTGCAAGCATTTTGCCCATAGTTCTATTTTAGTACTTATTACATTGTAGTTTACTTCTTTTCTTGCTTTTCTGTAGTACCAGATTATGAACTTTTAAAAGGGGGAAATTATGTCTGATTTATCCTTGATTATTTTTCTACCAACTCACCCAACATCAGGGTCCAACCTAGGGCCTGGCCTAAGATAGGCACACAATAATTAAGGAAGAAATCAATGAAAGACAGAAAGAAAGGAAAAAGGGAGGAAGGAAATTCCTTAAATAGCTTCCAATAGTAAAGCAGTATCAGTAAGAAAGTATCTATGTCTCTGTCTGTCTATCTGTGTATCTATCTATCTTAATTAAAGACATTAAACCCAGCACAGATTTCATAGCACCCTTGGGTATCTCCAGTTATCTTAAGGAAAGTTTTGGAAATTTATATAATGAATGAATCCTTCTTTCATTTTAATTTAAAAAGGACATTCTGCCATACCATACTTTTCTGGTTGGAAAGGTCATATAAACCAGTCTTTGACAGATTGGCACAACTCTCTCAGTGCCAAGAATCACTCTTTGGATACAAAGAAGAGCTTGTCAACAGACAAGCTTATCAAAAACCGTTGGTATGTTTTTTCACAGGATATGGCATCTCACGTAAATTGTATCATTTTGTGTTTTTTATTCTTGAGTATATTCTCTGTCAGTTAATGGAAGCAGGCTAGATTTTCAATGACGCATGTTCCCACTCTTGAATTTGTGTTGGTTGATTTCCATCATTAGCTTTGTCATTCAAAATTTCTCCCTACAGGATTTTTATGCTCCCAGTTCCCTGAAGGTATCTTAAAGCAGTGGAGCAGATACCCCAACACTGTGCTTGTTATTTTTTCAAGTGACTGGCATAGCATAGCTGAATGTAAGCTTTGGAATCAAACAGACTTTGGCTTCAAACTCTGTTTCCCCTCCTCACTAGCTCTATGATGTTGAATAAATTGTGTAACTTCTCTAAGCTTTAGTTTCCTTTTAAGTAATGAGATAATTATGCTTATTTGTTGGGTTGTGGGAAGGATTCACGAAGGTACTACATGGTTAAAATTCCACAAATATTAGGCCCAAAATTGTACAGTTGGGGACTTTAAGTTTTTTGAATTTCTCCTCTGACACCAGTTGCCTCAATAATGTTAGTTCTCTCTCTTCTGAGGACATTGTTGAGTTTTTCTAGTAAATGTGGATTTTATAAGAATGCAGATGTTACAGATTTTGCAGTGTCTATTTCAAGTGACCCATAGGCATGTTTTTACCACTGTCAACCTCTCAATAAAATAAAAATCAGTTTTTGGTTTTCTTTTAGGAGGCAGGTGGTGTAAGTGAGGCCTCAAACAACATTGCCTTAGGTGCTGCACCCTCAGCACCTAATGACAAGAATGAGAGTACAGACATACTGGAATCATCAACACAACTGGGTTTTTCTGCCAGCCACTCATCTCCTTCCAAAGGTTTTGGGGGAGCTGCTGATGCTGACTTCGCCAGTGCAATCTGTAAGTGTAGTTCATTTAATCTCTAAATGCTGCTATCTGTTCACATATTAAGTAGTGTTTAACCACTGATTCATGAACTGAAAGGACTCAAATCATTCTGATATTCAGTTGACATAAAGTTCTGATTGATATATGCTTTTTAAAATCTGCTCTCTGAATATTTATGATACCTAAATTTAAGCTACAATTGAGAAATCAAGTTCCTCATCTGGATTTTTTTTTTTTTTTGCATTCTAATCACAGTAACTTAAAATATATTCATATTCAGCAATGTGTTGGAACAATCATGATTTGTGTTATCTGATGGTTTAGTAGTTACTGAAATGATACCTTCAGTAAAAAATAAAACACAATATTGATCATCACTCATTGTATACATGTATTGGAATATAACTCTGTACCCCATAAATATGTACAATCAATACATGTCAATGAAAAAGTAATTAAATTTAAAAAATGCAGTGAAGGAAAAGGAACTCTTCTGGTTGTACCTCATTTGTGGAAACATATGGTGTATAGGCTAGTAATTTCTCTGAATATCTTCCCCTTATTTCTTCACAGTATATGCTGGATTCGTGGAAATAACTGAGAAATCACCTAAGCAACCCTCTGAAGTCAATGTTAACCCACTCTATGTCTCTCCTGCATGCAAAAAACCACTAATCCATATGTATGAAAAGGAATTTACTTTTGAGATCTGCTGTGGTTCTTTGTGGGGTGAGTTTGGTTTTTTAAAACTGAGTTGTTGTTTTAAAGAATATATTTTTATACATGTAGCAAGCCTGTGAAAATCATGGATGTAAAACATTTGTTTGCTGTTACCAAACCATTACCAATCAAATAAAAATATGCATAATCAATAAAAAATTAAATAAAAATGTATTTACAGCATTAATTTGCCCAGAATTGGTTTTGCTGATTTTTTTTTAACTCAATGCAGTTTGACGTTTAAATTGTTGCCCCCGACCCATATTTTTAGTTTATCTTTCTTTTTAATCTGAATTGACTTGGCTAAAATATAAAATTGGACTAGGTTATAATTAGTAGAAAATTTGAGCTTAGTTATTCTAATTTAGGGTAGTGTTCAGCATATTATACCTAATGAGGTATTACAAGAAAGATTTATGCAGAATCTTGTTTTTAAGTAGTCTTGAGGATTTGTAGAAAGTTCCTTCTATAATGTCTTAACTTTGATAGACTTTTTCAATCCTTTGTTTCAGAAGAATAATAACCACATCGGTAATGCTGAGACAGTATTTTACCTCAAGCTCATCTGAATCATAAATGAAAGAGAATAAATGAATGCAAGGAGGAGAGAAATCCCAAGTAAATCCCAACCTCCAACTTGCAATTTCATATATTTTGCTTAATGTATGATTGAACAAGGGACAGGGTTTTAAAGAAAAAATAGAACAGGTTAGCAAACATTATAATTACACGGATTGAGCAACTTAGAAAAAAATGTCATCCTCAAAATTTTGCTAATTTAACATATCAGATAAAAAGAAAGCGTTAACATTTCAGTCTGGCAAACTTACAGAGATGTAGTTAATGTCTAGTAACTCATTTTTTTTTAACTAATGACTTTATATTTTGAAAACAAAAGATTATAGGAAACATTGACTGTACTTCCCCCTCCCTCACTCCCTGACTCCCCTGTGGAAGGAAAATGCATTTCCTAAACTTGCCATTGGCCATGAAGTGAATTAGAGAACTAGTAAAGGACAGAGTGGAAAAACAAAGGCAAAAACACTTGTCTTTTTCCTTATACCCATGGAGCACAAATATGAGGGGATGACAAAAAGTTCATGGAACGATTTATGTTGTCTTTCACTTCTACTTTTCTATGAACTTTTTGAAGTTCCTTGTATTCTCCAAGTAGAAGGAAGACACCGATGTTTTCTCCTTTGTTACATTACGCGGCTGATTGTCTTCTATGTCCGTTTATGGTGAAAAATTCCCACGGTAATTTGAAGTATATTTTAACTTTAGTTCTATATCAGTCATCTCATTTGGTCTTTAAACAGTGCTTCTATTTGAACAAATAAAGCCAGTCAAAAAAATAATAGAGTATGTAGGAATTTAGATACATGAAGGTAAGAACTTATTCCACAGGCATTTATCAATATAAATTTTTTTTATATATGCATGAACATAGAATCACTCAACTTCAAACCAATTATTTACATATAATTATTTTGAAAGCATTAAAACCTTTAGCTATAGTTAGGAATGAGAAATTAAATGAATTGAACTCTTTGTATGTGCTATAGACTAAGGATGTTTAATGGTCACTTTCAAAAGGATTGATTGATTTTGATAAAGTTTGGGACACTACTAAATGTTGTTAAGATAGTCATAAATTCTATTCATGAGAAGGTATACTAGACACCAGCCAGTGAAATATTGCTAGAAGGTACTGTCTTCTATATTTCCATGTATTTCAGTGAAATTTTTTCTGTTGGTAGAGAGTAGTTACCAGTAAGAGGTTAACATTAGCCTAAAATGATAAAAAGTCAATTTTACATAGATCAGCACACTGAAATAGCAAAAATAGTAATATGAATGCAATTACAAAAAATAATCTGAACTAATATAGCACTTTTCTTTTTATACATAAACAGGAGTCAATTTGCTGTTGGGAACCCGATCTAATCTGTATCTGATGGACAGAAGTGGAAAGGCAGACATTACTAAACTTATAAAGCGAAGACCCTTCCGCCAGATTCAAGTCGTAGAGCCACTCAATTTGCTGATTACCATCTCTGGTTTGTTTAAGAACTAAAATTAGCTGAGTAATTATGCAGATTAATTAGGCTGCAAACTGGGTTAAAGACCTCCTTAGGTAAAAGTGTTCATAGGAGAACATTTTAAATATCTTAATTGGGACACCAGACTTTGCTACATGTATTTTGTAATCTATTTACAATTTAAATTAACTTCCTGAACTTCACGGTTCTAATTCTCATCCACTCCTGCACACATGACCACACCAACATCCACCATATACCTTTCCTGTGATATGTTAAGAGCAACAAAGAACAAAGTGGACAATAGTTGGATTAAAAAAGAGAGAGAGAGAGAGACTTGTCCCTCGCACAGCCTTATCACAAGGGCCTACGGATATGGTTAGTGACAAGAATGGATCCCCTGAAGACCTCTTCATTTTTCCTACACTGTAGTTGAATTTCTTAGTTTTGCTCAGTCAGAGCCTGGACCTTTGAATACAAGAGAGCAAGTAAATGGGTGTTAATAGTGATTATGATTATTAAATAGGACTTGGTATCAGGAAAACAGTAGCATTAGAGCTAATTATAGAAAAAAAAATGACTGACAAAATTAAAGGAGAATTAAAAAGAAAAGTGGCTGGGCTATAGAATAGAATGATGCTAATTAGTCATCTATAGAAGTTTATACTAGGGTACTTCAAAAAGTTCATGGAAAAATTGAATTAAAAGATAATATGAATCCTTCAGGAACTTTTTGAAGACCGCTCATATATATAATACATATTATATATAATTAGTGTGCAAATTTCCATGTTGCACACTAATAATTATGTATATTCCTATATATTATTGAGTTTGATTTAAGTTTGGTTAGAGGAGGAAACCCTTTTAGGTATGCTCAGACTTTATGATTTTTTTTAATCGTTTCATGGTCATTCATTTATAATTGTTTGAGGTACATAGAAGCAATATTTAGTTAAGAAAATCATCTGGGTAGCTTAAAGACTACACATCTGGGTAACAGATTTGTTTACTTTTCATCCAGCTTTCTCTAAACCAAATGTGCCCTTCTTTAATGCTTGAGCTTCTCTCAAATGTGGATTATTTTTGCATCAAATAGTACCGAGAACATCAGTATAGGAGGATACTCAGTAGTTTAAAGCACATTTTTTTTTACCATTTAAGAATAGAATGGAAATAGACATAGATATCTTAACCTTAACACTGCTTCAAAAATGTTATGTAAAAAATATTAAAGATTAATCACTTAGTAAGAATCCCATTGTTGGATCTAGAAATCATGTAATAATAAATCCTAAAAATGAATAAGAACAATTAACATAAAGTCACTACATAGAAAGAGAAATGTGTGATTTTAATAGCCTATGTTTCCTGAATAAATTATAAGAATTTCATGGGATTTACAATTAATAAATTAACATTAAAGATAAATTGAGTTGAGAAAAAAATAATAAAACTATTTGACTATTTTGTAATCATGCTAGAAAGATAGAACACAAAGAGATGCATTTTACTGGTCCTGAATGCCTAAACAGTCAATACTTAGACATTCTTCCCATATGCACACAGTACCAGGGACAGCTTCTAGGTCTTCTTGAGTGGTAATGATTTAGTGAAAAACCAAGGTAGAAATGAATGGATGGTAATTCTGTTGCCCGCATGGTCGTGTTCTTAACCTGTTTCTAAGAAGTTTTTTAGATCCACTTCAGACAGGCACATAGGTAGCTGGTAGACACTTTGACTATTCCCTGAAAGTGAGAGATTGCTATCACATTTCCAAACTCTGAAGGAGAAACTCCAATGCAATGTAATTTTTTAAAAGTGCTTTGTACTTTAATGAAAGCGTTTGGTTACAGAGGCAAAATACCTTTACTTTTTTGTTCTTCTAATATATGAAAAGGAACTGTATCTTTTTTTATCTATCAGGACATAAGAACAGACTTCGGGTGTATCATTTGACCTGGCTGAGGAACAAAATTTTGAATAATGATCCAGAAAGTAAAAGAAGGCAAGAGGAAATGCTAAAGACGGAGGAAGCCTGCAAAGCTATTGATAAGTTGACAGGCTGTGAACACTTCAGTGTCCGTAAGTCTAATTCCATGTTTACTATAGCTGTATAAATTTTGCTTTTTTTCATTTATTTTCATTTGGTGAAATAATTCTGAAAGGCAGAGTAGATAAATGAAAGAATTTGAAACTTCAAGATGAGTGAATTTTATTGAGACATCTTCTAAGTCTTTCACACTACAATCTTGGCTATTATTGAGAAAATACTGATTGACTGAAATAGCTATTAATGTTAAGTTTGATTAAGTCCTTGTTTTTCTTCCCTTCCCAGTCACCCTAAATATTCCAGATAAACCGACATTTTTTTTTCCTGCCTCTGTATAGATTCATCTATATAAATGTTCTTGATGCATCTTTAACAACCTGCAGAGACTCATAATATTGCCTTCTTTGGAACAGCAATAAAATAGAATCCTTCCTAATACCTACCAGGAAACTTTATGATGTGTCAAAAAGAAAGTTCTTCCATGATCTGCTGACTCTCACTCCCACTGTCAAATTCATGAGTATAACTGCTAACTATTTTATGTCTGATTAGAGTGTTTTCACATCCTGTCTCTTCACAACCATTTACTGTGAAATGGAGTAACAACTCCAGGGTCTCAGAAGTCTGCTCTCAGATGTCAGCAACTGTGAAGTAATGTCATCCCATTCTGTTCTATTTTTGAAGCAAATACCCTCTATTCCCAGCTTCTTTATTAATCTTCTTTCCCTCTTCACTAATTGCTCCTTTAGGCAGAACTGGTGGTATAGGTGGGAGATAGCTGGAATCACATTGTATGAATTGCAGCAGGGTATTTTTACCCTGACTGACAAATTTTGTTCTGCAAATCAAGTGGCTTTTACAGGATGGGTTTTCATATGTGTGTAATATCTACACATACACCATTAAAGGGGTAAATGAGTACCCATATAAATTAAGCATTAAATAAATACACTACTTCTAGTTTTAGGTATCACTACTTCTCTCCAACTCATAGTATGTAAATTTGATAGCCTCGGAAGTAAAAGATATTCCCAGATGTTTGTAAAGCAGAACTACCTCCTACTAACATAAATTTTTAGTTCAGTAAAAGATAGTTACAAAGGTAGTCATCTTACAAATTTTGCTTTGGTAGGAGAATAGACTAGATAAATCCAGTTTTCCTGGTTAACTCCATTCCAATCCACACCAACTCTCAGAACAACCCAAAACATTTGTTCCACTGACAGGTAAAATGGTAGCAGCTTCACACAGGAGACCAGCAATGAGTCATACTTGCCTGGTCTTTTCATAGCCTTCTAAGATCCACAAAACAATGGACTGGCATAAATTACTGCCCTATATTAAAGTTATAGGAAGTATTTGCTTAACAGAAAATTTATTTGCTTGTTGAGGTTTATTAATCATGCTCCCTTGACTTACCTGGGAATAATACAGGAGACAATGAAAGAGTAAGCTAGACTCAGATCAAAAGAGAGAGACCGACACTGTGTATTGGTCTCAGACGAAGTCCAGCAAGAGGGGACAGAAACAATATCCTAACCAAGGTAAAACAACATATTCCACAAGAACCGGAAGGCTACCTTTGAGCAAGCATATACTTTTTAATGCTTTTTGTTTACTCTTTTTAAAAAAAGTCCTATTGAAATAATTTACATACTATAAAATGCACCCATTTAAAGTGCACAATTCAATGGTTTTTAGTATTTTTATGGAGTTGTGCAACCATCACCATGATCTAATTTTTATCTTCCCCAAAAGAAACGCTGTATCCATTAGTTGTCACTTCCTATTCCATCTCTCTTCCCTTCTCCCTCTTCCCCTCATTAGTCCTAGGTACCCATTAATCTACTTTCTTCCTCCGTAGATTTGCCTCTTCCGGACAATTAATATAAATGGAATCATACATTACATCGCCTTTTGTGACAGACTTCTTTCACTTAGCATAATGTTTTCAAGGTTCATCCTTGTTGTATCACACGTATTAGTACTTTCTTCTTGTTTATTGCTGACCAATATTGCATTGTATGGATATACCACCATTTTTTCTTAAATCCATGTATCAGTTGATGAACATTGGCACTCTTTCCACTTTTTGGCTATTAAGAATAATTCTGCTATTAACATTTTTATGTATCTTTGTATGTGGATATGTATGTTTTTTTCTCTTGGATAGTACTGCTAGACTTTCATAGTGGCTGAACCATTTCACATTACCATTAGTAATGTATGAGGGCTCCGTTCTCTCTACATCCTTGAAAATACTTTCAGATGTCTGTCTTTTGATTCTAGCCATATGAGTGGGTGTAAAGTGGTGTCTCATTGTAGTTTTGATTTGCATTTTCCCAGTGAGTAATGTTGTTGAGCATCTTTTCATGTGTATACTAGCCGTTTGCATATCGTCCTTAGAGAAATGTATATTCAAGTATTTTGCTTATTTTTAAATTGTTTTTTTTGTTGTTGAGTTGTAAGCATTGTTTAAATATTCTATATAGTAGATCCTTATGAAATATATGATTTGCAAATATTTTCTCCCATTCTATAGGTTGTATTTTCACTTTCTTTTTTTTTTTTTAAATTTTTATTTTGTCGATATACAATGTGGTTGATTATTGTGGCCCATTACTGAAACCTCCCTCCCTCCTCCCTCTCCTCCCTCCCACCCAACAATGTCCTTTCTGTGTGCTTGTTGTATCAACTTCAAGGAATTGCAATTGTTATGTCTTCTCCCCCCCCATTTATTTTTTGTGTGTATTTATTTATTTATTTTTAGCTCCCACCAATAAGTGAGAACATGTGGTATTTCTCTTTCTGTGGCTGACTCGTTTCACTTAATATAATTCTCTCAAGGTCCATCCATGTTATTGTAAATGGTAGTATTTCATTCGTTTTTATAGCTGAGTAGTATTCCATTGTGTAGATATACCACATTTTCCATATCCACTCATCCGATGATGGACTCTCACCACTCCTATTCAACGGAGTATTTTCACTTTCTTGATAGTGTCATTTGATGCACAAAAGTTCTTAATTTTGATGACGTCTAAGTTATCTATTTTTTTCTTTTGTTGCTTATACTTTTCAAAGTCAAATATACGAATCCATTGCCATGTTCAAGGTTATTTAGATTTATCTGTACGTTTACTTCTAAGAGTATTACAGTTTTAGCTCTTACATTTAGTTGTTTGATCCATTTTGAGCTAATTTTTGTATATGGTATGAGGTAGAGGGTCCAACTATATTATTTGCATGTGGCTATCCAGTTGTCCTAGTAACATTTGTTGAAGAGACTGTTCTTTCTCTGTCGAATGATTTTGGCACCATTGACCATAGAAATATGGGTTTGTTGACTCCCAGTTCTATTCCATTGATCTATATGTCTATCCTATGTCAGCACCATACTGTTTTGATTACTGTAGCTAGCTTGTAGTAAGTTTTTAAATTAGGAAGTGTAAGTCCTCCATCTTTTATTTTCTTTTTCAAGATTGTTCTGGCTATTCAGATCCTCTTGCAATTCTGTGTGAAATTTGGGATCAGCTTTTACATCTCCACAATAAAAGGCCATTGGTATTTTAATAGGGATTGCACTGAATCTATAGAGATTGCTTTCAATAGTATTACTATCCTAACAATGTTAAGTCTACCCATCCATGGACCTAGGGAGTTTTTTTCATTTATTTAGGTCTTCTTTAATTTCTTTCATCAATGTTCTATATTTTTCAATGTACAATTTAGAGTACTCTTGAAGGCTAATGAATACACTCCATAAAACTATATATTTTGTATTTTGTTACATTTTGGGGGACATCAAATTGTAACCAAGTAGCTTTTCTTAAAATATACAGTCTGTGCTCTTACTTTGTTTTTATAACATTTTTAATGACAGATATAAATACTTGAGTGTTCTTTTTTACTCTGTGGTATGTTACTTCTTTGTGTTTTATCATTGTAGTCCAGCATGAAGAAACAACATATATTGCAATTGCTTTGAAATCATCAATCCACCTTTATGCATGGGCACCAAAGTCCTTTGATGAAAGTACTGCTATTAAAGTAAGTGATCTCCTTTTCCTTTGGATCATACAGTTTTTCTTTCGAAAAGAAATTGTAAACAGAACAGTATTTTGGAATGCAGTTGCAGAAATATTTACCATTCTTCTACAGTTAATGTAATTTGAATATACCATGTCAATAATTATCGTTTAACCCTTTTTTAGACAATTCACAGGCACTACAGCAAGGGAGAATGTGAGGGAAATCCCTGACCCCTCCCCTTACAGGATCTCCCCACCAGCTCCTCACTCCCAATTCCTGTAGTCTACATGAAGACCTTCTCTTCTAGAGCCCCAAACACAGGCTTTGGGTGCCACCCCAATGACTTGAAGCTGAGGAAGTCCCTGTTCTCTCATAGTGGGGGGTGGAGAGCAGAGGGAAGGTAAGGAAAGGTGTGGCAATGGTAGAGGGGGGAACCCCATTGGAAGAGGAAGAAGGGAAGAGAAAGCCTTTGCTCCAATTACCATGACGACAGTAGGTGGGGGTGGGGAGGAAAGGGGTGGGTCTATACCTCTTCTAAGCTGGAATTCTAAACACATTTCTCTCTGGAACTGTTGTGAGGCATAGTGGTTAGGCTTCCGAGTACTCTTTCTACGTTTATTACAATTTAGCTAAATTTCCATGGATCAGCTACAGAAGGTAAACATTTAGTGTTCCAAACAATTAAGCTGCTGCTGATTTTTTAAAATTACATTCCATAAGCTTGGGACTGTTTTTTATCTAGAGCAACTTACTTATAATGCTCCAGAATTCTACTAAAATAAGATTACTTTGTATTTAAACCATAGTAATGTGGGCTGATTAATGAACTGGCAGCATTCTATTGAATCCAATAGCTCCTAACCTGGGGTGTACATCATAATCAACTGGAACATTTATTAAAAGTCTAGATCTCAGACCAAACCCCAGGCTGAATTAGTGGGTCTGGAGGGGGGCCTGAGAATCTATATTTTTAGCATTTCTTCAAGGTGATTTTGACAGGTTTCTACAAAGCACTGATAAGAACACATCCTGGTAGACCTCCACAACTTATTCATAAAATACTTTTGTATCTTACATTAGGATCTGTTTACATGGTATATTTTGTAGGTCAAAACATTCATGTATACGATAAAAATGGGCTGATTCTTATGACTGCTGCTCAATGTCCATTTGCACAATAATGATGTTCTTTTATAAATAGCACAGGTTACTATATAGACAGTCTGGGTCTGCCCCAACACAAATCACATCTCTGATCTGATCTTCCTAAATTGGTTCTGGGCCAGCTGTCAGTATTTGGATATGGGTTTGTTCTTGGGTATCTGCTGATAGGTCAGAGCTGCCTGATACGGAGCTGGAAAGCAACGAGATAAGTACCAATAGTCTGTTTAGCCTAATACACAGTTCCTGGTCCAGGTCATCACACTAGGTCTTCAGTCCCACCTCATGGCTACAGTATGGTGAATCCTGTGATGTTCATTCCTCTACTGTGACCTGATCTTGGCAATGAAGCCTGCCTGGCCTCTTGCTTCCTTGGACTAGAAATAATAAGAGCCTAGATTAAACCCAGTCTATGGTAGGTTAACATGTATGGCCTTTTTCATTCCTTACCAAGTATGCATTGATCAATCAGCAGACTCGGAAGGAGACTACATGTCCTATGAAGCCTATATACGAATACTGGCAAAAATACAGGCAGCTGATCCAGCTAACCGGTTTAAGAGACCAGATGAGCTCCTTCATTTGCTGAAACTCAAGGCAAGGATTTTAAGGATGAGGCAGAGTTTAGGGCCATACAAGGCTCTTATGCTATTGGTAGTTTGACCTTTGAAGGGAAACCCTATATTTAGAACCTGAATATAATTATGTGTTTGTTGTAGTAGCAGACTTAAGAAAAGTTGTAATACATAGGTCTCTAAATTCAATATGCCATTTAAAAAATCCTCCTGGTTTTTATATACCTGTAAAGCTGGCAAAAGAGTGGAGAATTTTTGCCTTAGTCAGAATGTCATTTTGGCCTTCTGGCCATATTTTGGTTTATATTTGCAGGTATTTCCAACACTTGGTCATAAGCCAGTGACAGTTGACCTGGCTATTGGTTCTGAAAAAAGACTAAAGATTTTCTTCAGCTCAGCAGATGGATATCATATCATTGATGCAGAATCTGAGGTTATGTCTGATGTGACCCTGCCAAGTAACGTAAGATAATACCTTCAGTTCCCTAGAAATTATTGTATGCCAGTATTTGGGTTTTCCCAACTGTCAAAACTCTGAAAGGTTTAAAAATATGATTAGCAATATCTACACTGGAACTGACTCCTAAAAGGTAAGTATATAGTGCCACAAAGTGGTCATGCATAAACAAAAATCACTGATGGTTTCTTAGTCCAGACAACTGAAGCTATTCTGAATGTAGATTTTGTTTGTCCAGCACAGTATGTTCTTATTTTTAATGAATAAAGTTCACACTTAAAATCTGGACTTCTACTGATAAACCAGAACATCTAACAACATCAGGCCCACATTATTATCCAGTCTTTTCAACTGGAGTTGACTCTCACTTGCCCTCTTTTAGATGGGATATATGCTGTACATTCTCTACCCACCCATTTTTATGCACTTATAAAAACTAGCCCCAGGAGGCATTTGAGTTTTCGGTCCTTGCTTTAGTCTTTCTGGACCCCATAATACATTAACAGATCTTTAAAAATACATCACCAGTATTGAAATGTATCCCCCTTCTTTATTGTATTACTTTTACTGTGATATGTAGCAAATTATCATAAAATGTTTTCTTATAATATTAATTATAGTTGGAATTTTTGATCAAAGGATTCAGCATTTTAAAAGCATATGCACTTCAAACTCTTAACTCTTAAGTAATTATAAATAGTGAAAATATGATACAACATCTAAAATATAAATAGTTGTAAAAATATTTTAAACATCATTTATATAAACACCTGGAGCATAACATAATATCACCCTCCCACACACATCATATTAAATATAATTTTACCATGTCTCAAATTTGATAGTGGCAATGATGTTGTTCTGAGTCAAAATTATATTTAAAAGGACAGCCTGAAACAACAGTTCTGTGTTTCGCCCTTTTTGACTTCCCAGTTTGCAGACAACTAAAATTGTAGCAGTGTAGCATTACATAAAATGTCCAGGAGAAAACTTTTGTGTACTTTTAATCATTGTAGCCATGCGATATTTTGAACAGCTTTCAAAATTATCTCATATATCTCTAACAAATTACAGAGACCAATTGTCAGAACATTAGTGGAGATATTATTTTTAAAGTATTTTTGTTATAAAAGTAATCATTAGCTGATCACCCAGTTGTTGCCTATGATTATATACAAATCACCCTATTTATAATGGAGAAGATACTTAACGAATCCCAGCCAAAGCCACTTAGATATGAGGTCAGGTTAGTTTTGATATAAATACTATAGTACTCTTCAGTTGGGGTGTCTTTCATAGCTTCCTCCATAATTTTATGTTTTTTAATGTTGTGTCAGGTAGCCTTTAGAAGCTTTAGTGCAGTATTGAAGATTGCATCATTGGTCCAAGTTTAAACTTATTTGCAAATCCATTCAAGAAGGTTGAGTCGTGTGTTCCATCTGACTAATAAGCAAAGAAATTTTTTTTCTTTTCGAAGTAATCCATTAATTACTGTGGAAGCTAGAATGAAAGATGAGTTCTTAAAATTATTTTCTGACCTAATTAGGATACCTTATATACATATTTAAAAATATTTTTAGCTAAATGCCCTCGTGTCTTGACCCATAAAAAAAAAAAAAAAAAAAAAAAAGAGAAAGGACTCTAATAAAAGGGAGGGGAAGGTGTCTTCTGAAACAGAATGTACTAAAAATAGTATTTTACCAAGAGTGCTAGATCACAAAAACTGTAATGTTACAAGAGAATTTGTGTGTGCTAACATATCTGGTTACTTCAGGAAATCTTCTGAGAAGCAAGAGAATTATCTCTGAGGCTGTCTGGATTTGCAGCAGTCCAGTTTTATTCTAAAAAGATTTTATTGAGACAGCCTTCTTTCTTGTAATTTCTTCTACTCTTTTCCTTCATCTCTTTTCTGATTCAATTGCTCATGCAAGTGCCCAGGGAACGCATTAAAATTGCTTTTCGCCTCTGGATTCCCATTTTAGTTTTAAGGATTGTTGTTGCTGAGACATGGCCTCAAGCACTTGGCCTGAGTACGCTGGGTTTGGCAAGTATAGTTTCTGAACTTTTTTTCCTGTAACATGCTAATTTGGAGAACCTGTAGAGGAACACAATTGTTCATTTCTCAGGGAAAATTTGTTAATGTGACAATATCTGTAGTTTAAGCAAAATTTGCCACATTGTTTATGCATCATGAAATAGAAATGTTTAGATATTTCTTAATATTTCATGTTATGTCACCTAATATGTCTCTGAATTTTTGTATTGAATGTATTTTAAGATTATATAAATGGATAAGAAATCCTACTATTTTGCAAATTGGGAATGACTGTTATATTTCAAGCTATGAAGAATATTACAAAGCTGCCCCTTGTAGGCATTTTAAGCTCAATCTGTTTTTAGGTTAATTTTCTATTTCTGGTTTGAGTGAATTGGCTAAAAACCAAGGATTGGTATTTGTTAGATGGCTCACAAATTCATTACTAAAGTATTCATTAATGTGCCAATGTGAATCTTAAATCTAAGTCTGTAGTAAGTAATGTTACTTCTATCACTATACATAATACTTTGTGAAATTTCAAGAAATTTGTCTGTATTGGAAATATATTTTTGCCAATTTCCAACAAGTCTTTTCTCCTAAATATAAAGGAAAATATTAAACAGTGACAACTTTATGACTTAAGGAAAGCAGCTTTTTTCAAGTGTTGGATAACATGGTGTTTAATTTGGAAATAGAGGTTTCTCTGGCTCCATGCACTTTGAACCTCTTTTGGTCTTTGTTGCTCAGCCAAGCTGCTTCAATTTAAGTAGTATGATAAAATGTTGGACATATGAATCTTTATGAAACATAATTCCAGCCCCTGGAAATCATTATACCACAGAATATCATCATTTTGCCTGATTGCTTGGGAATTGGCATGATGCTTACCTTCAATGCTGAAGGCCTCTCTGTGGAAGCAAATGAACAACTCTTCAAGAAGATCCTTGAAGTGTGGAAAGACATTCCATCTTCTGTAGGTATGTATAAAGTTTCTTACTCTTTCAAATGATCCCAAAGAAGCTTTTGAAGGGTAAAAATTGTGTCCTAAGAAAAGGTTTCTGGAATTATTACATTTTCTCAAGGCACATTGGGTTAATTTGGAGTCCTGCATACTTAATTCCTCAGTAAGGTGATAGTGTGTTTGTTGTATGCTTAATGTGGTACTCCACGAGAGTACCACAAAGAGACTGATTTTGGTGTTCTGAGTTGTTCATTTGCAATAATTATATAATTTAAATTAATTCCTTTTCACAGTAATCTACAATTTTGTTTTAACTACCTTTGCTTGAAGACTTTACACAGATGTTGAAAATACTTTTTTATCACATTGATTTTGGGTGTTTACCTTTTATCGTATGAGACTATCAAATAGTCATAAAAGAGCAAAATATTTATATTACATGTAATCAGTAGTGTTTGTTTAGTGAATATTCTGTGAAGTGCCAAATCATTTAGAAAAGAAATAGATATGAGTAACTGGAATGCATATTAGATACCACCCAGATGGCAACATAAAGGAAACTGACTTTTCATCTTCATCAGAGTAGGACATTTTTTCTTTCTAACCAGTGCAAGACTGCTGATCTGGGAAATCCGAATAATTTGAGATTCTTGTGTATGTTTCTGAGGCTTAGTGACCAAAGGGATGATTCTAGATAGGGAAAAGAATGCATTTGAAAAGTAAACATATGAGGGAGGGTAGAATGATTAGATGTTGGATAAATGTTCCTAAAAGGAGGAATTTAATGGAATACATAAAGGTGAAAGGCAGCAGTGTGTGTGTGTGTGCATGCACGTGCTTGCATACATACTCAGAGCGAGACAAAGATGGAGTTTGTCTGTCAAAAGAAAAGTCAGAAGCCTCTGAAATTTCTATAAAATGGCTAAATGTGATCCTCATGTGGCTTTAAGGACAAGTTTGAAAGAATTTCTTTTTAATGGACATTTTTTTCGTATGGGATGATGTCACTTTACACTGCATCTGCAGAATCCTTTCTTTTTGCATGCATAGTCAGTGTTAAGGATTGGCCTGAAAACCTACTCCAATTTCTTCAAACAGGTAAGAACTCACAGAGGATTTAAAACCATTTTAAGTGACAGAAGGTAAATGCTTATGGTAGGATTGACAGATCTGGGGCAAAGGAAAGTAAAAATAATGAATCATGTTGTAACCTTATAGTGGTCTTTTTGTGATCAATATGTTAATAAGAAATGGGAATAAGGAAATTCAGTTCAAATGTGAAACTGAACAAACTCCTATATTTATGTCACTAGACAATCATAGGAGCCAAAGGGATCATGAAAGGTGATTTGGTACAGCTCTTATCCTTAAACAGGACAACTTCTGAACTAAACAAAAAACTATTTTAAGCTACTATTATTTGAACAACATATACGTGTAAAATAAATTCTAATGCTATGAAAACATGACATTTTAGTTTGTGTATTAAGGATATTTTGAGAGTATACTAAAGACTACAGTATAACACTGATATTAAAGAAATCAATTACTCTACTTTTTCTTTTTTTTATTGAATCATATTTGATTATACATATTTTTAGGATTCAGTGTTGACATAAGTTGATCAAATCAATATTACTAGTATATATTGTTAGAAATTGTACTTATTCTTTATGCCCCTTGTCCATTCTCTCTCTATCCCCCTCTCCCTCCCTGCTCCCACCACCAATAACCCTAGATTTCTTCTCTCCCTCTAAAACAGTAATGGTTACTCTGTTGATTTGTTGCCTAAATGATCTGTCCAATGCTGAGAGGTGTGTTCAGGTCCCCCAATATTATCATAGAGCAGATGCTTCTTCTGTCACTCTGGAATGGGCTTTGTGGAGAGAGACATCCTCTTCTTTTCTTTGGTCTCTACTGGTGACTCTCCTTGTGTAAATGCACTCCAGTGGCTGATGGACCATCTGCATGGTGGTTGTGATGTCTAGCCACTTTTGTGGCAGCTGTGGTTATCGTGGTGGCTGTGGTGGGCCAGCCACATGGAGGTGATTTTTTTGGCATGCTCCTTGGTGCTGACGGTGTGTCTGGTTGTGAGCAGGGGATACTGGTGCCTGGCTCCATGCCACAGGGCGAGGGACAGGAACCCCCTGCCCACAACCTGGCACAGCAACAGTGCCTCAGGGCCCTACCCAGGGACCTGGGGTATGGAGCTGGGGACTGGACCCCCCCACCCACAATCAGGCACACCACCAGCACCTTGGGGCCCACCTGGGGGCCCAGGACGTGGGTCCCCCCACCCACAATTACTCTATTTTTCTGTTTAAGAACAACTGTAGGGCAGGCCAGTTAGCTCAGTTGTTTAGAGCACATCCTTGTAACACCAAGGTCGCAGGTTTGGATCCCAGTACAGGCAAGCCACAAAACAAAAACAAAGAAAGAAAAAACTGCTTTGTTATTTAAAACTAACTCAGATCCAGATCTCCCCAATCTAAATTTTACATTTCCTTAAGCTATAATAAATGTTTTCAATAATAAGATCATTGCATTTCCAAACACTGTATATATAGATGCTTAGTGAATGCATCAAGTATTACTAATTGTTCCCACTTCCCAGGCATTGCATCCTATCTCAGAAAGCAAGCTAGTTCAGTAGATAGGTTAAGTGGCATATTTATGTGTTTCAGAACTAAGGTGGAAATTATGTGATTCCATATGAACTGTGTATTTGGACTCAGCTGGTAACCTGAGCATTAATTTTAGAAATTTTTGTTCTGTATGGTTGTTGACCAAAACATCATTTTTAATGAAGTAGTCACATAGGTGTAAAATATTCAAATTCAGATAAACTAAATCTATTACTTGTTCCCATCACTCAGGCTGCTGATTCTCCTTATTTTTCCTATTCCTGGGATAACTTTAATTCTAGTCTGAAATTGGATTTATAAAGTCTTTCAAAGGGCAGCCATTATTCTGAGTCAAAATGTAATTGTAATTTAATTACAATTTTGATGACAACTTAATACACCTAAACATTTTGGATTGTAATATAAAGGAAAGCAAGAGATAATAAATGTTTGGTTTTAGCTGAGGGATTCAAAATGGTTTGCACTATGCCTATGTAAAGTCACTTCTATAAAATTTTAATAATTTCTTCATAGGGTCCTTCTATGTATATTTAATGTACACTTATATAGGCCAGATAAATTTTGGTTTAAGCAAAGATGTCCTAGAACCTTCGAGAAAGATAAGAAAAACGTTTTAAAAACCTATACTGTAATTATATCAATGCAAAGTTTATTTCCTTTAAAATGGAAATGGAAAGTCATTTAATTGAATTCCAGTTTTAGTTATATTAATATGGGAATGAAGGTGCCTTATTTTGGTGTTTTCTAGACTATTTTAGCTTAGCTTGGGTTAAAATCTTGAAATTATTTGAAATGTCAGGATTTTATTTATTTATGGAAATTTCCTTCCCTCTAAAGTACATGAGAATATCAACTTGAAAATTAAACATTTAATGGTGATGCTGCTTCCTATGCCAGAAATACCTTACAGCACCAGCTCACTTTATGGCTATTTACATAATTAGGTTTTCTGCTTTAAGGCAATTATTTACATAATCTATATTGTCATAAAGTATTATAAAACAGGGAGAAACATGTTGAAAACTTAATAAAATTTCCTCAGCAGGAAAAAGCCTTAACAGTATCAAATTAGCTTTAGTTCTGCATATAACATGGTAATTTATTGAATTGCATTAGGGTTGCTAAAGTCATTATTTGAGCAAGTAATTTTTTAGCAGTTTTAATTTTTAAGAGTCAGGTTTCCAGGTATGTCACTTGAGCACAAATACAAATCATTATCAGGAACCCTTGTAAGGAATACTGTACCTCACCTGGGCTATAAAATAAAGAATGGCTTTGAGTAAATTTGAATTTTCACAAACAGTGTAGAATTAACCCTTGGCTTTTTTGGTGATCTGAGAGAATATGAATATAAGAATTAATTGAGATCTAGTAGTTCAGGTTTGGTCACAATAGTGCCTTTAGATAGGTGGTTTGAACACCACTCCTGAGCAGCAAAATGACTAACTGACTGACTATAGTAAAAGGGGAAAGAAAAGATGTATCAACCTGAAATATAATGAGCCTCTTAATAATCAAACATTGACTGTGGTTATAATTTTCTATCGCTATTGTAAAGATTTTGTGTTTTTCTTATTTTTTTCATTTTTGTTGTAGCTTTTGAGTGTACACAGCGAACCACAGGATGGGGCCAAAAGGCCATTGAAGTGCGCTCTTCGCAATCAAGGGTTCTGGAAAGTGAACTGAAGCGCAGGTCAATTAAGAAGCTGAGATTTTTGTGCACCCGAGGTGACAAGGTATAACTTAACGATCTGCAGTTAGGGCAAAAATAAAACAAGCATTCAAAATTAACAACAAAATGTATATATCTGTGCTATATTTTTCAAGTTGGCATACTGTTGATAAAAACAGTTTTACATTTTGCAGAGGAAACATTGATTTGGTAAATGATGAAATTTGGTTTAAAAAATATTTTCTAAAACAGTGAAAATTCTAGTTATATCTTAAGCAAAGCTTAGTCATTATTTTGTTTGGTGCAAATTCCTTTATCATTTTTTTGATCCATAGTCCTTTTCATGTTCATATTAAAATGATATTTTTAAACAAAATTCTTGAGCAAATCTGTTTATTATAGCTTTCAAAATAATTCAATCACAGAAGAATGGAAAAGTACTTACATTTGCTGGGCATCTAATTACATGGTAAGCCTTGTGCTAGGTACTTCAAAAGCTATCTCAATTTATCTTTACAAGAGTATTATGATGTCCATTTTGTAGGAAAGAAAAATCAAGACTTGGTAATTATTGTGTAAGTTGATCAATTTAAAGAATTAATTCAAATCATTTAGATGGAAAAGTTCATTGTATAAAATCATTATCATTTCAACATATTATAAAAAATAATAATGTGAAGAAGCAATCTTAATAAGATTAAAAAATACTCAAGTTTGAAGAGATTACAGAGGATTACTGTTAATATAAGAACAACCAGGGTAAAGCACTGTACATCAAGAAAAGGTGCCAAAAAAAAAAAAAAGAAAAAAGAAAAGGTGCCAATTTGCAATGTAAAAGAGATATAATGGCATGCACCAGTGTTTGAGGTGAGATAGAACTAGGATGCACTCCTGGCTCTGCCACCTAAGGAGGTGTGAGAACCTAAAAATTTGATTGACTTTTCTGAGACTAAGTTCCTTCATCTCCAAAATGGGAATATTAATAGCTGCTATAAATAACAATTGTGAAAATTAGAGATGATATGTATATAATAAGCATCTCACAGATTGCCTGGCACATAAAATGTGTTAAGTCAAATGTAGCTACTACATCTTATCATTATCATTGTGTCCCAAACCCTCCCAAGTATAGCCGTTTTAGATGTCAAAAGCCTTAGTACTAAAAAGGAGGTCTCTGTTTGATATTTATGTTCATGTTCTGTTCAATTTTCTTTATGGCACAGCTCATATTTACATATGTTCCTCTCTGAGCCATTGGGTTTAACTCATTATATAAATCTGGTGATGTCAGTACATTTCACTGAAATAGACAATCAGAACAGGTAGAAAATTTCACTGGCTTCTTAACCACCAGCAGCAGTGGTAAACAACATCTAAATGACTTAATTGTTTTCTTATTTTAAAAAAAGTCAGCTGGACTAAAAGGAGATAATTGTTTAAAAAGTAAATAATTATTAACTAATTAAAAGTATATTATTTTTTTAAATTTCATTTTACTTCTCAATATACATTGTAGTTGATTTTCATGCCCCTTTACCCATTCATCTCCACCCACTCCCCTCCACCCCCCCACATCATATCTGTTCACTTGACTTAAGAAGTTCAAGGAATTTTTGTGATTGTTGTATCAAAAGCATTGCTAACCAAAACTAATCAAGAACTTCAGCAGATGAATGTCACCTATGAAGGAAATAATTTTATTTAAACCATATGAGTTATAATTATATCGAATAATATAAAAAATTGTAAATATATAATTTCAACTCCAAACTAATTTAAACTCTTATTCTTTAATTTGAGGAAAACCAGTTCTCAGAGATAGTATGGCTGAATGTTTTAATTAACAGATGCAGATAAATTGAAATTATAGTTATATTCTAGAACTTAATACTTTCGCTTATCAAATATCTGGTTACAACGTATTAAATATCTACTGATGGTGTTTTTCTTTCTTTTTAAAGCTGTTCTTTACCTCTACCCTGCGCAATCGTCACAGCCGGGTTTACTTCATGACCCTTGGAAAACTTGAAGAACTCCAAAGCAATTATGGTGTTTAAAAGTTTCCAATGATTTATTACAACATTGACAAACATCACGTATATGCAATTTGCATCTTCAGATTTCTGAGATTAAATGATCATTCATTTTTATTGTTAGGGAAAAATTAAATCAGAAACTTAACTTTTAATGTAGTACAGAATAGTTTCAATAAGAAATGCAGCATTATATATAAAATAACTATAGCAAGCTCTATGTACTCCAATGGTGTACAATATTTTTTGCACAAACTTTGTAACTTTTGTTACTGTGAATTCAAACATTACTCTTTGGACAGTTTGGACAGTATCTGTATTCAGATTTTATAACACGGAGTTGAGAAATCTGTTATGAATTAGATTACAAGCAGCTTTCGAAGAAATTGACCCCGAATAAGATTTTTCAGTAAAAGAAAAATATCAACAAACCATATGTGGTTTTTCCAAAGTCATATAAAAAACTAAAGATCATGAGACAAAAATAGTAAGGTGTATGTTATAACCCAGACTAAGGTTGAACAACCTGCATGCCCAGAGGAGAAAACTACGGGGATAAAGGCGAAAAGATCACCCATTGCCTCACTGCTCCATGACAATTAAGGTGACAGACTAGCTGTGTTCTTTTCCCCCATATTAAGCTGGTTTTTCTCCCGGTAAGAAGAAAGGAAGAAAGCCTCAGCTGTTTGGTTTTCCTCAGAACCCCCAAAGATGTGCAATAGCTGTTTTCACAAACCACCAAGTAATAATACACTTGCAAGCCTGAATACAGGACTGAACTCCTATACACATGTACTGTAGAATGAGGTTTTTGTTGTTTTTTTTTTAATACTTTAAAGTAGGCGTCAAATTCTACCCCCAAGGACAGATTGGTTGATTTGTCAAAATTATTTTCTGGCCAACAATGTGACAATGAGACAGCATCAAATATTTGCCCAATTTCAGATAAAACTAAATAAAAATTTCCCTCCAGTTATTAAACAAAAACAAAACATAACAATGAAAAAACATTGACTGATAATACTTGTGTTTTTCATGTTTCTATTTCTATAAAATCAGAAATCAATCTAAAAATATTTCAGTCTATATGTAGGGGCTTAATGTTGTAGGTAAAAAATAAAATAAAAAGATTTTGAAAAAAAATACAACTTTCATCATATATCTAATTCTGCAAAATTAGAATAGTGAAAGTCATGCTAGTCCATCACCCAAATATGTTATAGACGCCATAGACAGGTGATGTGTGGTCGCCTATGGTAACTGCTACCTGGTGAAAAGCATAATTTCTGCACATCCATCCTCAATACCATGGTTAGTTCTGTGGCAATAGGAAAGCAACAGAACTACCACAAAGTATACCTCAGTATAATTCCTCTAGTTCTGCTCCTAAAATATAAAGACAGTGCTAGTGGGATAATAATTTTCAAACTACCTGGTTAACCAAAATACAAAAGCAGCTGACTATGTGTGATTTCATGGTAGCACATCATTTCTTGGCATCTTGGTGCCAGAAATGAAGATTGGATTTTCCTAACAAATATCAAGAGTGTAGTAGCTCAATTTGAGAATTTAGGAGAACCTGAGTCCATGAATCAGAGAAATGTGATTCACATTTCTGTTACTGTGACACAATAATGTGATCCTAAAACTGGCTTATTCTTGAGTGTTTACAACTCAAATTACTTTTTAAATGCAGTAGTTTAAAAATAAAACAAACTTTTATGTCAAATTATATCCTTAGAAGTAGTCTTCATTATTATAAATTTGTACACCAAAAGGCCATGGGGAACTTTGTGCAAGTACCTCATCACTGAGCAAATGGAGCTTGCTATATTTGAATTTTCAGAAAATTTTCTCATTTAAGTAGTGTGTAGAATCGTCTTTTAAGATTTTTTTTCTTCTTCATAATATTTACTCAAAGTTAAGCTTAAGATATAAGTTTTATCTTAAAATCATATTTTTAAGGCAGTAAGACAATATAGTACTATAGGAAGTCAACTCTCATTGTGCTTTGTGGCAGTTATTCCAGTAATCATAGGCAATAGTGAACTGAATCTATAAAGATGTCCCAGAGTAACCAGGCAAGTGAGATTGTAAATGTGTAACTGAGCTTTAAAGGATAAAGTGTTGACGAATAAAGGAAGCTGGTCACACATCAGGAAGGGAAGATTGATATGCTGAGTAGCCAAATAGAAAGGAATGAAAATATTTAAGGTGGTTCATATGTAATGAATGTTTCTGATTTAGATGTAAGTACATCTGGAATCTTTAAATCTTTTGCCAGCTAAAACAAGAAAGTGAAGGGACAATAAAAGTTTATAGTCAATGTACTTTGTAACAGAAGAAATTATGTACACACTTGACCTTGTAGCAGCAGCACATGGAAGCCCAAGCCCATCACAGAAGTATAGAGGGGGATTCCTGATAAGCCAATTTCCCTAGCCCTATGATTTGAAGCATGAAAGTTCTGGTAGGTCATGAGCAGCCCTGAGAATAGAGTACAGTTTTATTTTAGTATAATTTAGTTTTTTCACCAAAGCCCTTGTCCAAAGTAAAAGGCATTATTGGAAATATTTGAAAACTAGGATATTATGGATGAAAAGGGCAAAGAAAAATTCTGAATGATTAAGTCAGTTGAAGTAAGGTAGGATCCTTAGAGGGAATAGTAAGAAGAGATCATCCTTAAGATAGTAAACAGGCAAAGCAGAATCACACACACACACACACACACACACACACACACACACACACACACACACTAGAATGCATAAATTTTAATATTTTCAGTGCTACCAGTTTCCAGATAAATGAATCACTGTTTTCTGCCAAGATTCATTTAGTTGAGATGGTATGCACAAAACTAGGAATAATGCCACACACATTCAATGGGATGTTTCATGTACTCTTCAGTTTGTTTTGAGAAACGTGCCTGTTTAAATCAATTTGTATTCTGTCTGTACTCAAAAAAAATATTGAAACAATTTTGAGACTGGCAATCGCTTCATTAGAAAGTCTGCAATAAATCATTGTTCAACTCTAAAAATAAAAATTTTAAAAATTATTGGTTAATGTCATGATTGAAATATACTTGTCTAATGCCTTGAAATTAGGACACATTCAAGGAATATTTATTTCTTTAAAGTGTGTAATAATGCACTGATTGAAAGGTGTTAATGGTCCCTACCTGTTGTTGCATTAGGAATTCTGGCCAAGGAGGGGTACCGTAATTTGATAAGTATCTTTATGAAATTAGAAACTAATTAATTGAAATTAGAAACTGGTTAATTTTCTTCTAAATGTATGGAACTTTACACATAGGCACAGACTCACATGGTATGGGTAAAACCCAAGCAAGTCATGTGTTTCAGTTTGTTTGTTTTTCTGAGGCTGGCTATTACACGGATCTGAACCCTTGGCTTTGGTCTTATCGGCACCATGCTATCCCAAGTGAGCCACCAGCCAGCTCCAAATATGTTTTAATGCCACCTTTCCTCCCATTTCACTCCTGTATCTTCAAATCCAGTGGGGAGGAAAGAAGAGCAACAGTATCCAAAGAGAGGAGTAAATATGTAGTTTCTTTGTGTTCAAAAAAAGGGTTTAGTGCAGAATGAAACAGAAGATGGTGTAATCTTGGCAGGTTGTTAAGGAAGCTGAGTTCTTCCTTTGGGACGAAGAGAAGGCCCTAAAAGGGCCTGCTGGGTGTAATCCTAATTTGTCAAGTGTGGCCAGACATTCAGGAGCCGGGCTACCTGGACATATCAAGCTTGTCCAGACTTTTAGAAGCTAAATTCAAAATGCTTCATTAAAATCAAATTGATTCATTCAGCTTTATATATAGGGCCCACTGCCTTCAGCTACTTTAATAGACAGTGTAATAAGGCAAGGAATAACAGTATCATCACAAATTGGCATTAGCTTGGACAGGGTGTGAAGCCCCAAGGCTAAGAGAGAGCATTATTCTGTGGACCCTTTTTCAAAGCATGAAACAGGGTAGATCATAAGTAGAAGTCATTAGTCATTATCTGTTAGTAACTTTGTCACTCACAAAGGGAGCAGTGAGTTTATGAACTCCAGTGCTGCAAATCTATCGAGTAAATCTTTTTCCAACACTGATTTCCAACCTAACAGCACTTTTAAAATTTTTAAGGGCCTTTATCCCTCACATAAGCATACTCAGGCTCCTGAAGATAATAAAGACATTAAGTGTGGCTACTTTTTAATTCCAAAAACTGAATGGTGGAAGCTAATGTATTAAGGTCAAACATGTTTCAGAAAGCATTGTCATATGTCACATTTTGTTGTTCACAACTATGTCAACTGATTCAAAAAGAATAGTTTCAGTGGGAGTAAAATGGATTCTATACAGATTTATATTTTCAAAACCTAGTCCATGGCATACTTTGTGGATGAATACAAACTCTTATAGTTTTGCCACCCCATATGTCCAAGTGCCTCATTTGATTGATGCTTAACATACAGAAAATGTTCAATAAAAGCATGAGTTGAAGGGGAGAAATGGGCCTTTTTTTTTTTTTTTTTTTTTTTGCAGAGATTGTCCTTAGTGCTATTTTATTTACAACCACTTAAAATTCACAAATCCATTCGTTGTTTCACAAAAGTATCATCTGTGTCTTCGATGACCAAAGGGTCATGACCTATTTTGGGTAGTTCCAAAAAATTTTACCCTACAAACCTGAAATGAAACAAAGAATGGGTCAGTATAAAAATTGTCTTATTTTACTTGTTTACTTTTAAAAGAAGCACACAAGGGGCCACTATGAACATTTAGCAATTACCCTATGCTCACTAGTAATGATAAAGATTGTCTAATTACATAAAAACAGCACGAAGAACAAACTGGCTGTTTTGTACAAACGTTTGGTTTGAATACGATTCTTTTTCACAAGTTTAACTCTTTATATTGTAGCATCCGGAGACATATTTAAGGGTCTTCACACCTTGTCAATATACTTTTTTATCCAAAAATTTTGCCCCATAAACATATCCCAGGTATTTCCTGAAGGCATTTTTTTGGAAAGGTAAAAGAGTCTGTCTGGCTTACAGATGAGCAGGCAGCCATTACAATGCATGTCAGATGGAACCATCTATCCAAAAGTCTAAAAAGAGAGCATTCAACACCCTAAAGTTGAGTCTTACAAGTTGAAGTAGAAATGAATATAATGAAGTTCAAGGCAAATTGAACTACACAGAAATGAAGAACATTTCTCCACAAATAAAATTAAAATTATATAACAAGCTGAAAAAATATGGGCTTCATCTGACATTGTAAAAAGTATTTATGAGTTTTAGTTTACAAACTTGAATATGCTAAAAAAAAAATGGTTATTTGGATTCCAACTCCCATCCTGCCAATCTGATGTGAAATTTAATCTTAATCATTTGGGTTTGCCTCACTTATCTGTTAGGTTTATACAAAGGTCCCAGGCATCTTTTACAGATCAGAAAATTCAGGTGTGCCCCACTAGGCTATATTCTACACTAGTTCACATTGATACATTTCTTGCTCAGTCTCTTTCAGTGGCTCTGGGGTTCCTGGGGCATGTGTAGCCATGGAAATCTTTCTCAAGGCAGGGGACACAGATACCTAGGGTCATATCCACTGTAATCCCACTATTTCCCTTGGTGCTGGATGGGAATGAGTCTGCTGCTTTAGAAACTATATAATCCTATCCTTTCCCGTTCCTGGTGAATCTATGTACCCTGAACTCTTGTACTTCTGCCTCATCCCATCCCATATAAAATGCACTTATCTCTTCCCCTTTCCTTTTTGAGAATGACATATTATAAGTGTGCCAAAGATCTTAGGCTTTAAGAAGAGGTTTTCAGAAAAGTTTTGCTTTAAGTTCCACTATACAGCCTCTCGGTGCACCCAAGAAAAAGGAATGCTCCATGCACTGGGGGAGGAGAAATTCAGTGAGAACAAATTAAGACCCCAATTAATTATCCTGTTACCTACATATGAAAAAAATTCAACTTAATTTAATCAAAGAAATTTTGCTAGTAATGAGGAAGACCAGGAATTTCCAATCATCTCTCATCACCCTCTCTACAGTCTCATCCCTAGTATCCTTATCCCTTCCTCTGTGCCCTGTTGCAGCCTACAAACACTGGTCCCTTCTAGATCATTGTCCCTCTATCTCTGAAAACCCCCACCTTTGAATCTATTGTTATCAAACTGTACTATTAGCCCTCCTTGTTGCAGTCCTGTCAAGATCTATGCACTTATTCCTCCTTGTTTTCGTCTGTTTGTGCTGCTGTAACAAAATACCTGAGACTGGGTAATTTATAAAGAGCAGACATTTTTTTTTCTCACAATTTTGGAGGCTGGAAAGTCCAAGATAAAGGTGCCAGTAGATACAGTGTCTGGTGAGGGCTGCTCTCTGCTTTTAAGATCACACCTTGGAGGCTTCTGGTCAAGATGGCAGAATAGACAGTCCCGAGCATCACCCTCTCCCGCAAATCTACCAATTTACAACTATTAAAAAGCAACTACAGGGCCGGCCCGGTGGCGCACTGCTACAGTGCGCCGCTTGGAAACGCGGTGGCGCTCCCGCTGAGGGTTCGGATCCCACATACAGACCGGCCGCTCACTGGCTGAGCGAGGTGCGGGCGCAACACCGAGGGTTGCGATCCCATTGCCGTCCCGGTCCGGTACGGGCGTGACACTGAGGGTTGCAATCCGTTGCCGGTCACGAAAAAAGACAAAAAGGAAAAAAAAAAAAGCAACTACAGCCAAGCTGGGGCCTCTAGAGCTCAGGGGAAGAGGAGGAGAGATCTACAGACTGCATGAAGGTGGGAGAAGCCACAATGAGAGAGAGAAAAGATGGCTCCAACCATTTCGAATCCTGGCCGCATCAAGCCTGGCCCTGGTGAGCACATGGAGCAAGAGCTGGCAAAAGTCACTGCCATGCCCTTTGTATGAAATTGCTTGCAGATGGCAGGGAGAGGAGGAACTTGGTGGCCCATGGGACTGCAGGACCACTAGCAGGGTTCCTGTGGACCCACACAGGAGTGAGGAACCACAACATCAAAAAAAGAGCCACCCAGAGGCCAATGAGTCATTGCAAGGTACTGGCGCACAGCCCATCCCATGGGAAGTGTTTGGGGCATTGGTGGAAGGGGAGATGGGCCCACTGGGGGAACACTGGGGCACAGCATGGATAACTGATCTGCCCCCCAATCAACACAGGCCCACTCTGTGTAGACTGGTCAGGAATATAGAACTACAGGACAAGCAGTTTGTTGAAAAGACTCAGGTCCAGACCAGAGTTTCCACAAAACCCAGGTGTACCAGTCCTCATGAGACCTGGAAGTACCTACAAAGACAATTGTTAAAACCTGTGCAGCACAAAAAGCCTTTCCCAGGGATTTAGCAGCAAAGCAGCAATTTAGCTCAACTACAGGGCTCAAGTGCTGGTCCCCACAGGAAGTTCCCCAATATTAGAATTAAGCAAAGGACAACAAATTAGTTCCAGTGCAGAGTTTAAGTGGTGAGAACAGCAAATAAAGAAATAGAACTGAAAAAAAAATACCCACATACCAGAGACAAAGTCTAATAATAACTAGTAAAGGTTTAACACCACCAAAGAACACCTATAAAACCTAGAAGGACCAGAGACCCCTGGGCCCCCGAGCCAGGAAGGCGGGAGGGCCGGGAGCCTCAGCCACGCCCCTTGACACCCACAACCATCCCAGCAATGCCCACCGAGCCAGCACAGGAAACACCCACAGCTCCCAAACCCGGGCAATGGGGGGCCAAGGGCTTTGGCCACACACCCCGAACATCAGCAACCAGCTCAGTGATGACCACTGATCCACTGCTGGAAGCCCCCTGGTCTCCTGAGACAGGGTGGTGGGGGGCCAAGGGCTTTAACCGCATCCCCCTGACATCTGCATTCAGCCCAGCACCAACCAAGTCACCACTGGAAGCCTCCTGGTCGCCCCTGCAGGAATGAGTGGGGTGCCTCAGGCCTCAACCATGTCCCCCCTCTTTCCTCCTTCTCCCACCCTATTTCCTCCCCCTTTTTTCTCTCCCCCTCCCACCCAACTGCTCCACAACAAAAACATAGAATATACAGACAAATGGAGCCAGGGACCAAGCCCTCTTCCTGCACCCAGCATGCCACTGCTGCCACAGAGCCTGCCCAGGGTCCTGAGGTCTGGAGCCAGACAGCCACCCCTCCTCCCACAACCAGGCAAGGAGCATGCCAAAAACACCACTTCCATGTGACCACAGCAACCACAATAACCATGGCTGCTGCAAAAGTGGCTAGATGCTACAACCACTGTGCAGATGGCCCTCCAGCCACTCGAGTGCACTGACACAAGCAGAGTCACCAAGGGAGACCAAAGAAGAGGACATCTCTCTCCACAAAGCCCATTTCAGAGTGCTAGAAGCAGCATCTACTTTATGATAATAGTGGGGGACATGAATACACCTCTGTCAGCACTGGACAGATCATCTAGGCAACAAATCAGCAGAGTAACCGCTACTCTTTCAGAAGGAGAAAAGGAATCTATGGTCATCAGAGGTAGGAGTGGGGAGGGAGAGAGGGATGGGGAGAGATTGAATAAGGGGCATAAAGAATAAGTACGATTTGTGATAATAGAAAATAGATTACACCTTGTTGCTATGTCATCTGGAGGTTACAAACACTGTGCATGATTGAAGGGGCTAACTCACCCCCTCAGTTTATTTTATGATGTAACTAACCCCATCCATAAGGACAGAGCACTTATGCCCTTCTTAATATTATTTCATTGGGGATTAAATTTCAACATGAATTTTGAAGGGGACAAATATTCAAATTATAGCACTCCTCATCCCTTAAAAATTTTAGTACTGGCTATCTATCATTTTTTCCAATACAACTCCTGTCATAATTCTTGATGATGTTAATATCTTTTTAGATATTTCTATCAATGTCTTTCCTTCTATAATCCATGACTTCCTAGCCAATAAACTTGACCACATATCTCAGCCTCCCACTTCCACAGTAATACCCTCTAGACCATGTCATTACCAATAGCTATACTTCTTTCATAAACTCAGTTTCAAGTGTCCCACTCTTGGACCACCATCTTTATTTTTCGAGCTGACTCCTACTACTGAACTCCAAAAATTCTTTGACCCTGTATAGACCCACAATTCATTGATCCTGACACATTTTCACTGCCCTTCACCCTCACCCAAAGAAGTCCTCTATTCCTTACTTACTCAGCTAAGATTCTATAGAAAATCAACATAATGAACCCTTTGCATATACCCTCAACTCCTTTGCCTTTCTTCAGCTTGGCAAAAACCACAGATTTCCTTGAATCACACTCTTCATCTCCTCCACTTCCACAGCAGCACAGCTGGTTGTGGTTACAGACAATACACAAATGTACTAACTGGCCTCATTTTAAATTTATGACTGAAAACCACAATTGGGCTGGCAATGCCAACCTAGTAACGTACACTACATTTCCCTGGTTCACTCACTGTCCCCACTCTCCTAGATGAAAACATGATGTTTTTCCTCTGTTTTTAGTCTTCCAATATTTCCTCCCTCATTCTCATTGTCACCTAATGAGCTGCTTTCCTACTTCAAAGAGAAAATAAAATCTACCAGCTATAAATTTCTACTTTTTACAATCATCTTATCTACCCATGTACCAAACTGATAGTCTGTAGTTCCTCTTTCCCAAATCAGTTATGTTAATTCCAATCAGACTTTCATCCCCACCATTCCATGGAAAAAGCTAAAGAGCTCTTGTTAAGGTTATCAATGACCTCCACATTGTTAAATACAATGCCAATTCTTCCCAGTTCTCTTTAATTTAATTCACCAGCAATGTTTGGAAAAATTGATCACTCCCTCCTCCTTAAAATAATTTTTTCTCTTGGTTTCTGGAGCACCATTCTCTCCTGATTTGTCTCCTACATCACCAGTGCGGTTGATTATGGCTGTAGGAAAAAAAAAAAAAATACAACTCTGCCAACTGGTCTCATTTCTTTCTGTCTCCTCTCTGGGTTTCTTCTCATCTCTCTGATCTCTACATGTTGGAGAGCCTCAGGGCTGAGTTCTAATACCTTATTCCTATTCTACCTACAATCTCTCCTTAGCTGATAACATTTATTCTCGTGTATATTAATGTCATTTATACACTGACTGTACCCAAATAATCATCTGCTGATTATACCCCTCTTCTGAGCTCCAGACTCATAATCTACTGCTCACATGATTTATTCATTTATTTTTTTAAAAGACAGCTTTATTGAAATGTAATTTTCGTATCATAAAGTTTATCCCTTTAAGGTACATAATTCAATGGCTTTCAATGTATTTATAAATTGTGTGATTATTACCATAAGCAAATTGTAAAACATTTTTGTCACTACATAAAGAAACCTCATATGCATTAGCACTCACTCATAATCATCTCTCCACAACTATAGGCAACTATTAATATACTATCTTCCTCTATAAATTTGCCTATTATGGAAAGTACATTTACATGGACTTACATAACATGTGGTTGTTTGTGATTTGTTCTTTTCACTTAGCTAAATATTTTTAAGGTTTATCCATGTTGTAGCATGTGTTAGTATTTTATTCCTTTTTATTGCTGAATAATATTCTATGGTATGGATATACCACATTTTATTTATTCATTAATCAGGAAATTTGGGGTGTTTCCACTTTTAGCTATTATGAATAATGTTGCTATGTACATTTGTGTACACATCTTGTGTGTATATATATTTTCATTGCTTTTGGACATGTACCTAGGAATGTAATTCCTAGGGCCTATGATAGCTCAATGATGAACTTTTTAGGATTTGCCAAACTGTTTTCCAATGCAGCTGTATCATTTTACATTCACACCAGCAATGTATGAGTGTTTCAGTTTTTCCACATCATATAAAACAATTATTATTGTACATCTTTTTTTATTATAGCCATTCGAGAGGATGTGAATTGGCATCTTGTATTTTTGATTTGTATTTTCCTAATGACTAATGGTATTTAGCATCTTTTTGTGTGTTTATTAGCCATTTGTATACCTTCTTTGAAAAATATGTATTTAGATTCTTTGCCCATATTTTAATTGAGTTATTTGTCTTTTTGTTGCTGTTGAGTTTTTAGAGTTCTTTTTATATATTTTGAATCCAAGCCATTAAACACATATGGGATTTGTGAATATTTTCAACTATTCCAACATTTTGTTTTATTAATGGTATTATTTGTACCACTAAAGCTTTAGATTTGATGAACTCTAATTTATCTATATTTTGTCTTTAATTGCTGTGCTTTTGGTGTCATATCCAAGAAATAATTGCCAAGTGAAATGTTGTGAAGACTTTCTCCTATGTTTTCTTTGAAAAGTAGTTTAGTTTCAACTCTAGATTTACGTCTCATCCATTATCAGGGGTTTTTATTGTGTTTGAGATAATGTGAGACAAGTGCAACTTTACTTATTTTTTTGCATGTGGATATCAATTTGTCCTAGAAACACATGTTGAAAACACTATTTCTTCCAATTGTTTTGTTATCCATGTTGAAAAACATTTGCAGATAAATCTACCATATGACCCAGCTATCCCACTGCTGGGAATATACCCAGAGGAATGGAAATCTTCAAGTCAAAGGTATACCAGTTCTCCAATGTTCATTGCAGCACTATTTACAATAGCTAAGAGTTGGGGTCGACCCCGTGGCTCACTCAGGAGAGTGTGGTGCTGGGAGTGCAGTAGTACAGAAAATGTGGTATATCTACACAGTGGAATACTACTCAGCTATAAAAAAGAATGAAATATTGTCATTTGCAAAAACTCGGATGGACCCAGAGAGAATTACATTAAGTGAAACAAGTCAGGCATGGAAAGAGAAATATCACATGTTCTCACTTATTTGTGGGAGCTAAAAATAAATAAATGAATACACAAATAAACTGGGTGGGGAAGGGAAGAAGACACAACAATTACAATTCCTTGAAGTTGATACAATAAGCAAACAGAAAGGAGATTGTTGGGAGGGAGCGGGTAGAGGGAAGAGAGAGGGAGGTTTCGGTAATGGGCCACATTGTATATTGACAAAATAAAATAAAATTTTAAAAAAAGAAAAAAGAAAAATGAATTGACCATAAATGTATGGAATTTTTCTGGGCTCTCAATTCCATGCCATTGGTCTGTATGTCTATCCTCTTGCTAGTACCATGATGTTTTGATTACTGTAGATTTGTAGTCTCTTTTTTTTTCAATTTTTTCATTTTATTGTGAATTGACAGTTATAATTGTGTATATTTATGGGTACACAGTGATGTTATGATATATGTATAAAATGTAGAATGATTAAATCATGCTAATAAACATCCATTGCCTGAAATACTTACCATTTTGTGGGGTAAGATCTGAAATTTACTCTCATAGCAATTTTGAAATATGCAGTACATTATTATCAACCATAGTCACCATGCTGTGAAATAGATCTCAAAAAACTTATTCATTCTAATTGAAGTTTGTATCTTTGACCAATATCTCCCCATCCCCTAGTCCCTGAGCAGCTAGTAACCACCATTTTACTTTCTGCTTCCATAAGTTTGATTGTTTTAGATTACACGTATTAGTGAAATTATGCAGTATTTGTCCTTCTATGCCTGGCTTTTTTCACTTAGCATAATGTCCTCCAGTTTCATCTATGTTGTCGCAAATAGAATTTTTTAAAAGGCTGAACAGTATTCCATTGTGTGTATATTCTACATTTTCTTTATTCACGCATCCATTGATGGCCACTTTGGTTGATTCCATATCTTGGCTATCATGAATAATGCTGCAACGAACATGGTAGTGCAGATATCTCTTCAATGTACTGATTTTAAATACTTTGTATGTATACCTCAAAGCATAATTGCTGGATCATATGGTAATTCTATTTTTAGTGATTTGAGGAATCTCCATACAGTTTTCCATAATGGCTACAATAATTTACATTCCCACCAAGAGTGTACAAGGGTTGCTTTTTCTCAACATCCTTGGCCACACTTTTGTTTTTGCTAATAGCAATTCTGACATAAGTAATTTTTAATGTTTTAAATTTGCATTTCCCTAATGGTTAGTGATGCTGATCATTTGTTTTTTATGTATCTGTTGATCATTATGTCTAATGTAGAGAGATGTCTACTCAGGTCCTTTGCCTTTTTTTTTTGTTTTTGGATTGGGTTATTCGTGTTTTTTGCTATTGAGTTGTTTGAGTTCCTTATTTATTTTGGATATCACACCTTTATCGGATGTATGGCTCACACAATATTTAATCACAATCCATAGGTTTTACCTTCACTCTATTGTTTCCTTTGCTGTACAAAAGATTTTGATTATTTTTTTATTTTTATTTATTTCTTAAATTGAAACATAATTAATTGTAATATCTGTGGGGTACAGAACTGAATACCAATACCTGAGTGCAATATGTAATGCTCGAGTCAGGATAATTAGCATATTCAGTGTTACACAATGTGATCGTTTTTTGTGGCCCTTTACCAATTTCTGGCTAACCCCGTCTCCCCCTCCCCCTTTCTCACATGTGGTGGCCTCAGTTCTGTTCTCTCCTTATGAAAGTTCAATGAATTATACTGATTGCAGTATTTTCTTTTCTTTTTTTTTTTTTTTTGTTTCCTATTTTTTTAGCACTCACTTATGAATGAGGAAATGCACTATATCTCTTTCTTTGTCTGGCTTATTTCACCTTAACATAATTTTCTCCAAGCTCATCCATGTTGCTGCAAATGGCAGAATTTCATTCTTTTTAATGGCAGAGTAGCTTTCCATTGTATATATATATATATATATATATATATATATACCACATTTTCCTTATCCAGTTGTCCATCAGTGCTCGTTTAAGTTGGTTCCAACACTTGGCTATTGTAATTAGAGCTGCGATAAACATGGGAGTGCAGGTGTACCTTTGAAATGATGATTTCCATTACTTTCCATACATATCCAGCAGTGGGATTGCTGGATTGTACAGCAGTTCTATCTGTAGATGTTATAGGAACTGCCATACTGTTTTTTATAATGGCCGCACTAATTTACAGTCCCACCAACAGTATAGGAGGGTTCCCTTTTCTCCCCATCTTCACCAACATTTGTTATTTTCTGCCCTTTTTTGTAATAAACAGTCTAATTAGGGTGAGATGATATCTCAATGTGGTTTTGATTTGCATTTCCCTGATGTTTAGTGATGTTGAGTATTTTTTCATGTGTCTCTTGGCCATTTGTACATGTTCCTTTGAGAAATGCCTATTCATTTCCTTTGCCCATTTTATAATCAGGTTTCTTGGTTTTTTTACTGTTGAGTAGTTTGAGTTCCTTGTATATTCTGGATATTAATCCCTTGTTGGATGCATAGTTTGCAAATATTTCTCCCATTCTGTGGGTTGTCTTTTCACTTCGTTAATAGTTTCTTTTGCTGTGTAGAGCCTTTTCAGTTTGATATAATCACATTTGATTATTCTTTCTTTTCTTGCCTGTGCTTTTGGGGTCTTATTCATAAAGCCTTTGCACAGTCCTACTTCTGAAGTGTTTACCCTATGTTTTCATTTAGGAGTTTTATAGTTCCAAGTCTTATATCTAAGTTTTTAATCTATTTTGAGTTGATTTGGGTACAGAAAATTTTGGTATATGGTGGGAGGTACAGGTCTAGGTTCATTCTTCCAGACAGATATGGATATCCAGTATTCCCAGCATGATTTATTAAAAAGACAATCTTTTTGCTAATATATGTTCTTTGTGCCTTTGTCAAAAATCAGTTGACTGTAAGTATATGGGTTGATTTCTAGGTTCTCTATCATATTCCATTTGTCTGAGTGTCTGTTTTTATGCCAGTACCATGTTATTTTGTTTACTGTAGCTTTGTAGTATAATTCAAAGTCAGGTAGTATTATGCTTCCAGGATTCTTTTTAATTTTTCCTCAGGATTGCCTTGTCTTTTGGGGTTTGTCTGTTGTTCCGTATGAATGATGGGATGATTTTTTCCATTTTTGTGAAGAATGACATTGGAATTTTGATGGAGATTGCATTGAATATGTAGATAGCTTTGGGTAGTACAGACATTTTCACAATGTTAATTCTTTCATCCAGTAGCATGGAATGTCTTTCCACCTACATGTGCCCGTTTTAATTTCTTTCAGTAGTGATTTGTAGTTCTCATTGTAGTGAACTTTCATCTCCTTAGTTAATTTTATTCCTAGGTATTTTATTTATGGGGGGACTATTATACATGTGCTTGCTTTCTTGATTTCCTTTCTCATGATTCATTGTTGGAGTATTAAAATGCTACTGATTTTTGCGTTTTGGTTTTGTATCCTGCAACTTTACTGAAATCATTTATCAGTTCTAATAGATTTGTTTAATTTTGTTAAAGTCTTTAGGTTATATATATATATACACACACATATATATATGTATATACGTATATATATATATATATATATATATAATCATTTTACCTGCAAACAGGGACAGTTTCACTTTGTCTTTCCAATCTGGATGCCCTTTATTTCTGTCTCTTGCCCAATTTCTCTGGCTAGCACTTCCAATACTGTGTTAAATGGGAAGGGGGAGAGTGGGCATCCTTGTCTTCTTCCTGTTCTTGAGGAAAGCTTTCAGCTTTTCCCCATTCAACATGATATTGGTGGTGAGGTTTTCATATATGGCTCCTACTGTGTTTAAATAATTTCCTTCTATACTTAATTTGCTGAGAGTCTTTATCATGAAGAGATGTTGAATTTTGCCAAATGATTCCTCTGCATCTATTGAGATAATCATATGGATTGTCCTTGATTTTGTTGGTGTGGTGTGTCAGTTTATTGACTTGCATATGTTGAACTATTCTTGCATCCATGGGAAAAATCCCACTTGATCATGGTGTATAATTTTTTTGATGTGTTACTGTATTATGTTTCGTAATATTTTGTTGAGAATTTTTTGCCTTTACGTTCATCAAAGTTATTGAACTGTAGTTTTCTTTTCTGTTGTATCTTTGTCTGGTTTTGGTATCAGAGTGATGCTGGCCTCATAGAATGAGTTTGGGAGAATAGCCTCTGTTTCAATATTTTGAAATCATTTGAAGAGAATTTCTATTAATTCCTCTTCAAATGTTTGGTAGAACTCAGCAGTAAAGCCATTGGTAAAGTTTTTCTTTGTTGGGAGACAAAGTCTTCTTCCTTGTTATTGGTCTGTTCAAGTTATCTGTTTCTTCTTGGGTCAGACCTGGTAGTTTGTATGCATCCAGAAATATATGTATTTCTTCCAGGTTTTCAAATTTGTTGGTGTATAGTTATTTATAATAGTCACTAATGATTCTTTGTGTGTCTGTGGTATTGGTTGTTATGTCTCCTTTTTTATTTCTAATATTTGTTATTTGTGTGTTTTCTCTTCCCTTTTTAGTTAGCCTAGATAATGGTTTGTCTATTTTGTTTATCTTCCCAAAAAAATCAACTTTGGTTTAATTGTTCTTTTGAAATACTTTTTGTGTTTCTATTTCATTTATTTCTGCCTTGATCTTAATTATTTCTTTCCATGTACTAATTTTTGGACTGGATTTTTCTTGTTTCTCTAGTACTGCAAGGTGTAGCATTGAGTTGTTTATTTGTATTCTTTTGATGTAAGTATTTATTGCAATAAACTTCCCTCTTAGTACTGCTTTTGCAGCAATGCACAGATTTTGGTATGGTGTGGCTTTATTTTCATTAGTTTCAAGAGATTTTTGATTTTCTGTATAATTTCTTCTTGGACCCATAGGTCATTCAGAAGCATGTCATTTAATTTCTACGTGTTTGTATAGTTTCCACAGTTTTGCTTGTTATTGATTTCTAGTTTTGGTCCATCGTGGTCTGGAAAGATACTTAAAATGATTTCAATTTTTTAAAAATTTGGTGAGGGCCGGCCCGGTGGTGCACTGCTACAGTGTGCCGCTTGGGAGCACGGTGGCACTCCCGCCGAGGGTTCGGATCCCACATACAGACCGGTTCCCGCTCACTGGCTGAGCGAGGTGCGGGCGCAATACCGAGGGTTGCAATCCCGTTGCCGGTCCCGGTCCGGTACGGGCGCTACACTGAGGGTTGCGATCCGTTGCCGGACACGAAAAAAGACAAAAAGGAAAAAAAAAATTTGGTGAGATTTCTTTTGTGGCCAAACATGTGGTCTATCCGGAGAATGTTCCATGTGCTAATAAAAAGACTATACATTCTGTCATTTTGGGGTGAACTTCTCTGTAGATATCTGCCAAGTCCAATTGGTCTAAAGTGTAGCTTAATTGCTTCATTTCTGTGTTGACTTCTTGCCTAGATTATTGGTCCAGTGCTGAAAGAGGGGTGTTCAGGGTCCCAACTATTATTGTATTGTGGTCTAACTCTTTCTTTAGATCTAATAGTGTTTTCTTCATGTATCTGAATGCTCCAGTGTAAGGTGCATATATATTTATGATTGTTATGTTTTCTTGCTGAATAGAGCTCTTTATCATTGTATAACGTTCTTCTTTCTCTCTTTTTATGGTTTTCAGTTTGAAACCTATTTTATCTAATATAAGATTAGCTACTCCTGCTCATTTTTGGTTTCCATTTGCATGAGATATATTTTTCCATCCCTTCACTACTAGTCTGCCTGTGTCTTTACAGGTGTGTTGAGTTAGTTGTACACAGCATGTAATTGGGTCTAACTTTTTAATCCAGTCAGTCAGCTTTTCAGTGGGAAATTTAATCCGTTTACATTTAGGGTTGTTATTGAAAGGTATTGTTTTACTCTTGGCATTTTATTGACTTTCCTTTCAGATGTTTTAAATATCTTTTGTTTCTTTCCCTATTATTGTTTGTCTTCAGTCTTTGCTGGTTTTTTGAGATGGTAAGGTTTTGTTTCTTTCTCTTTTTTATTTGTGTTTTAGCTCTACCACTAGGTTTTGTTCTTTCTTGTGTATTATCGTTATTTGGATTGTAGATGCAGAACTCCCTTGAGGACTTCTTGTACGGCTGATTGTGTGGTGGTGAATTTCTGCAGCTTTTGTTTGTCTGGGAAATGCACTATTTCCCTTTTGTTTTTGAAGGACAACCTTTCTGGGTATAGTATTTTTAGCTGGCAATTTTTTATTTTAGTATTTTATATATATCATCTCATTATCTTCTGGCTTGTAGAGTTTCTACTGAGAACTCTACTGTTAGTCTGATGTGGACTTCCTTGTTGGTGACTTGACAGTTTTCTCTTGCTGCCTTTAGGATTCTATCATCTTTTTGTTTTGTCAGTTTTACTATAATGTGTCTTGGAGAAGATCTTTTTGAATTGAACCTGTTTGGAGATCTTCAAGCCTCCTGGATCTGAAGGTCCATGTTTCTCCATGTACCTGGTAAGTTCTCCGCTATTGTTTCACTGAGTATGTTTTCAATGTCTTTTTTTCTCCTTCCCTTCTGAAACACCCATTATTTGGATGTTTGTGCACTTAAGATTGTTTGCTAGCTCTCTTAGATTTTCTTCATTTTTAAATTATTATTATTGTTATCATTTTGATCCATTTGTGTTATTTGAAGATCAGAAATTCTTTATTCTGCTTGCTCTAGCCTGTTGCATAAGCTCTCAGTTGTGTTTTTTATTTTGTTGAATGAATCCTTCAGTTCCAGGAGTTTGGGTACATTCTTTTTTAAGGTATTAATCTCTTCATAAATTTTCTCTTCATATACTGGATAGTTTTCTCATTGTATTGTCTCACTGAGTCTTCTCTTACCTCATTGAGTTTCCTTAAGATTGTTGCTTAGAATTCCTTTTCAGACATTTCAAGTGTTTTCTGCTATATGGGGTCTGGTACTTAAGAATTATTGCATTCCTTTGGTGGTGTCATATTTTCTTCTCTTTTCTTATTTCCAGTATCTCTGCATTGATGTCTGGTCATCTGGTAGAGCAGTTGCTTCTTTTATTACACTGGAGTGGGCTTTGAGGAGATTTCCTCCTGTAGATATATTTTATATTAACTGTTGAGTAGCCTGTTTCAGTATTTGTTCCAGGTAGACCCAGTTGTGTCGTCTTCTTGTGGGTACTCCAGCCAAATTCAATGTCAGAGTTGTGTGTGAGTGCCTCCATGGCCTAGGCATTGGGGAACTTAGTGATTCTTCACTGAGGTTAATGACACCATGTTGGGTCATCAAGGATGTGATAGAGCTCTTGAGTTCTCAGGAGAATCACCTGGGTTCCCTGTCACTCTTTGGCTGGGGTAAGTGACCCTGAGCAGGCTTGTTCATACTCAGACTAGCATCTTGTGACACTGAGGTATGCACTGAAGTATACTGGAGCTCCTTAGTTTATATGAGTGACTCTGGGTGAGATTTCTCTTTCTTCTTTCCTAGAGGTAGAGGCTCTTCCTGGGTCCTTGCTTCAACTGGTTGGGGGATGGGTTGGTGGTGATTGGGAATTTCCTTCCTTACTATATTTAGCTCTCTTGTATTCTGCCCTCTCCTGGGTTCTGTGTGTGTCTCTCCTTGGGTCAAGACAGTTGTATGGGCTGTGCATGTACCTCTCCCCTGTAGGTGCATGGCACAGTATAATTCCCCCTGTGTTGGGCCACTGGGTTATGGATCTTCACTCACTCACCTTTATCCATGGGCTCTGGTGGTGACCCTCCTGTATCAATGCAGTTAAGTGATTGACATGCTGCCTGCTTGATGGCAGTGGGTACTGAAGCAGTGGTGGTTTCTGTAGTTGTGGTGGCTGCTGTGGTGGTCAGGCCACCCTTTTGGTGGCAGTGATGGTATGTTGTCCTTGCAACAGTGGTGGCTGTGGCAGACTCTGTGTGGTGGAGGACTCTGTGGCAGGTGCAGTCCACCCATGTGATGGCACCTTGTGCCCTTGCTGGATGTATGCACGGGATTTCTTCAGCTCCTGAGATTCCAATGCTCCTGCCATCTGCCCATGGGGGCTGAGTGTCGCCTTTCCCCCAGGGTAACAGAGATGCAAAGGATTACTCAAAGCCCCTTTCTTCTCAGTAGTGAGAAGACCCAAAGGGGTTAACTTCCAGGAATCCTAAAGATAGAGGCATTCCTCCTTGGAAAATTAACACCGAACTCCAGTCTGCTCTCCGTGTTTATTCCCCAGGCCAGAAAGTTACAGAAAAGTAACATAGGCGGTTACAAAAGAACAGTAAGATAATTGTCATGGCAACAATCATTAGGTTTAGCTACACCAAGGACATCTGCCCTTGGAGCCTGCAATTTTGCTGTGTTACAATTCTTTATGTACAACAGAGACTTTAGCCTGGGGAAAGATTTTTTTTTTTGTCTTTCACAAGCATAACATTTCTATGTGTAATTTTTAAAAGTTAGGCTATACCTGAAATACATTTGTTTTATTAATTTTAGTACACTCCACATCCGAGATCCTTGCACTCCTGCTGTTTGTGAGGAAGCTTTATAGTTTGATGAAATCTCATTTGTCTTTTTTTGCTTTTGTTTCATGAGCTTTGTGGGTCAAATACAAAATATCATTGCCTAAACTTTTTCACTGTTTCATTGTAGTAATTGTACAGTTTTAGGTTTACATTTAAGTCTTTAACACATTCTGAGTTGATTTTTGTACATGATGGTAAGGATTCAACTTTATTCTTCTGCATGTTTATATCCAGTTTTCCCAACATCCTTTATTGAAGAGACTGTCCTTTTCCCATTGTGTGTTCCTGGTACCATTGTCAAAATCAATTGACCATAAATAATGTGTGAATGTGTAGGTTCGTTTCTGGGCTCCCTGTTTCATTTTATTGGTTGATGTGTCTGTATTCATACTAGTATCATGCTGTTTAATTACTATAGCTTTGTAATATAGTTTAAAATCAGATAGTGTGATGCCTCCATATTTTTTCTTTTTGATCAAGATTACCTTGGTTCTTTGTGTGTGTGTGTGCGTATGTTTATAGTTCCATAGGAATTTTAGGATTTTTTTTTCTATTTCTATGAAAAATGATGTTGGAAATTTTATAGGGATTGCATTGAATCTGTAGCTCACTTTGGGGAGTATGGACATTTTAACAATATTAATTATTCTGATCCACAAGGATGAAATATCTTTTCATTTATTTGTGTGCCTCTTTCAATTTCTTTTACCAATGTTTTATATTGTTCAGTGTACAGATCTTTGACCTCCTTGGTTAAAATTACTCAAGGTTTTGTTTGTTGTAACTATTTTAAGTGGGACTGTCTTTTTGATTTCCTTTTCAGATAGTTTTTTGTAAGTGTACAGAAATGCTACTGATTTTCATGTGTCTATTTTGTATCCTGCAATTTTACTGTATTCATTTATTAGTTCTAACAGCTTTTTTTGGTGGAGTCTTTACAGGTTTTGTATATAAGATAATGTCATCAGCAAAGACAATTTCACTTCTTTATTTCCTATTTGGTTACCTTTTATTTCTTTATCTTGTCCTGATTTTCCTGGCAAGGACCTGCAGTACTGTGTTGAATAGAAGCAACAAGAGTGAACATCCTTGCCTTGTTTTTGATCTTACAAGAAAAGCTTTCAACTTTTTGCTATTGAGTATGATATCAGCTGTTAGATTGTCATATATGGTCTTTATTGTATTGATATACATTTCTTCTATGCCTAATTTGCTGAAAGTTTTACAATGAAAGGATGTTAACCTTTATCAGATTCTTTTTTCTGCATCTAATGAGATGATAATATGATTCTTGTCTTTCATTCTGTTAATGTGATATATCATAATTATCGATTTGTGTATGTTGAACCATCCTTGAATCGAAGGGGTAAATCCCACTTGAGTAGGGTGAATAATCATTTTAATGTGCTGGTGAATTCTGTTTGCTAGTATTTTTTTTTTTTTGAGAATTTTTGCTTCTATGTTTATCAAGGATATTGTCCAGTAATTTTCTTTTCTTGTAATGTCTTTGTTTGGCTTTGGTATCAGGGTAGTGCTGGCCTCATAAAATAAATTTGTAAATATTCCCTCTACTTTGATTTTTTAGAAGAGTTTGGGAAGGACTGGTATTAGTTTTCCTTTAAATGTTAGGTAGAATTCAGCTATGAAGCCATCAGATCTTGGGTTTTTCTTTGACAGGAGACTTTCTATTATACAGTCATTCTCCTTTCTTGTTATCGGACTGTTCAGATTTTATCTTTTCATGATTTAGCCTTGATAGATTGTATATGTTTAGGAATTTCTGTCTTTCTTTTAGATTATCCAATGTGTTGGTGTATAATTGTTCATAGTAATTTCCTATAATCCTTTATATTTCTGTGGTATCAGTTATGTCTCCTTTCATTTCTGATTTTATTTAGTTGAGTCTTTTCTCTTTTTTGTTCTTAGTCTAGTTTGTCCAATTTGTTTATCTTTTCAAAAAGACTCTTAGTTTTGTCAATCTTTTCTATTATTTTTCTAGTCTCTATTTCATTTATTTCTGCTCTGATTTTTATTAATTCCTACCATCTACTAAATTTGGGCTTAGTTTTTCTTTTTCTGGATTCTTGAGATGTAGCATTAGGTTGTTTATCTGAGATATTTCTTATTTTTTATTAGGCATTTATTGTTATAAATTTCCCTCTTGGAACTGCTTTTTCTGCATCCCATAAGTTTTGTTATGTTGTCTTTCCGTTTTAATTGGTCTCAAGGAATTTTTTTTATTTTCATTTTTATTTCTTTTTTAACACATTGATTGTGATATGTTGTTTAATTTCCACATATTTGTGACTTTTCCTAGATTTCTCCTGTTATTGATTCTTAGTTTCATACCTGTATTAGTCTATTTGTGCTTCTATAACAAAAAACCTAAGATTGACTAATTCATAAAGAATAGAAATTTATTTCTCACTGTTCTGAAGGCTGGAAGTTTAAGATCAAGGCTCTGGAAGGTTTGGTGTCTAGTTAGAGTGCTGTCTCTGCTTCCACGATGGCGCCTTGTTGCTGCATCCTCCAGAGGGGATGATCACTGTGTCCTCATATAGCAGAAAGCAAAGGGTAGAAAAGAGTGAATTCCCTCTATCAAGCCATTTTATAAGTGCACCTAATCTTACTGATGAGGGAAGAGCCCTCATGATTCAATCACCTTGTAAAGACCACAGCTCTTAATACTAGCACATTGGCCACTAAATTTCAATGCATGAATTTTGAGAGACACATTCGGACCATAGTATTGGATCTTTGGCCTCCATACTTTGTGTCCTTCTCACATTAAAAATGTACCTTTCCATCCATATAGCCCCAAAAGTCTTAACTTGTTTCAACACCAACTCAAAAGTACAGAGTCTCATCTGAATCAGAAAAGGGGAAAAGTCAAAGTACCATTCATCCTGTGGCAAATTCCTCTCCAGCTGAGAGCTTGTGAAATCAAACAATTTATGAGTTTCCAAAATCCAGTGGTAGTACAGGCATAAGATAGAAATTCCCATTCCAAATTGGAGAAATAGGCAAGAAGAAAGAAGTAACAGGTCTCAAGTAAGTCCAAAACCCAACCGAACAAACATCAAATCTTAAGTTGTGAGAATACACTTCTTTGACTCTATGTCCCACCTTCCAGATACAGTGGGGCGGGATTTGGTCCCCAAGGCTTCAGGGGACCCTGTCCCAATGGTGTGCTGGGTGCAACCCACACCACAGCTCTCCTGGGTTGGAGTCAGGTGCTTGTTGCTCTCCCAGGATTGCCCCCGCATGCTGGTGGCTCTGCAGGTTTGGGGTCTTGGGTGCAGCCCTGCTTCCATGGCTCCATTAAACATGGCCCTAATGGAGACTCTCTGTGGTGGCTCCAAACCTATGGTTCCACTAGACATAGCCTTAGCTGGGGCTTTCTCCTGCATCCCAACCCTGAGGTAGTTCTCTGCCTGGGCCCAGAGGCACTCCGAGACATCCTTTGAAATATAGGTGGAGGTAGCTATGCCTCCACAGATCCTGCACCCTGTGCATCTTGAGAGTTAGTACCACCTGGACTCCACCAAGGTTCACCACTTGCACCCTCCAGAATGGCAGCCCAAGCCATGCCTGAGCCACAGCTAGGGCAACTACAGAGCATTGCCTCCAAATACAGGGAGCAGAGACTTGAGGTGATTCTGGGCAGTGAGCCCCAAGGTCTCAAAGGCAACTTCCCACTAAACAGTTCTGCCCTAAATGCACTGATATTCTGGCCTGTGATGGCCTGGTAGCCTCCAAGATCTCAGAAATGCCTTTGGGGTCATTTTCCCATTGTCTTGTTGAACAGCATCTGGTTCTCTTCTATCCATAGTAATCTCTTTATCAAAAGGTCTTTTGGACACACCCTTTGTTTTCTCTCCTAAACATACTTTTTTATTCTTTACATGAATATGCTGAGAATCTTCCAAATTTTTACCTTCTGCTTCCCATTTGATTATAAATTTTGCTTCCTCTTTGATTATAAATTCCATCTTTAAGTCATTTCTCTCTCTCTCTCTCTCTCTCTTTCTCTCTCTCCCTCCCTCCCTCTCTCTCTGTCCCTCACTCCCTCCCTCTCTCCTCTGTCTCTTTCTCTTTCTTCTTCTTCTAGAACTAAGATAACGCAAATGTTAGCTGCTTGTGATTTTCTCACAGGCCCTTGAGATTTGGTTCATATGCTTTTTTCCCCAGTGTATTTTCTTTCTATTATTTACATTGGGTAAATTCTATTGACCTGTTCTCAAATACACTGGTTCTATCCCTCTCATCTCCACTCTACCCTTGAGCCAAACCAAAATGTTTTCTTTTTACTTCTATTAGTTTATGTTTTCGTTACATAATTTCCATTTGGTTGTTTTCTATAATGTTTATTTCTTTGCTGAGATTCTGTAATTTTTTATTTATTTCAAGAATATTTATAATTGATTCTTGAAGTATTTTACTACTGCTTTTAAATCCTTGTCATTTGTTACTCCCACACTGGAGATTCACAGAGAAGACCCCTAGGGGCTTGTGGGTAATCAGTGATGGCATTCCATGGTGACCAACGGATGAGAGCAAGAAAGGCTTCTTGAAGGAGATGTGATGCCTGAGTAGAGTCATTAAGGTGGAGTTGGTTTTAGTAAAGCAAAAAAATTGGAAATATCTTCCAGGTAAAGAAGTGGGCCAAGGAGCAAAGGATAAGAAAGTTTGCCTTGTTCTTGGAACTACAAGATTGGCTATGCTCAATTAGTCAAGCAATAAAAAAAATAAAAAGTAGTGCATTTGTGAAAAAAGTGAAAAAATAAAAAATGAAATCCTTGTTAAATAACGCCAACATTTGATTCGTCTTGCTATTTGTATCTGTTGACTGCCTTTAAATTCAAGATGTGATTTCCTTAGTTCTTGAGAGGACAAATTGTTTTGTTTCCTAGACATTTTTGGTGGTTATGTTAGGATACACCTATTTAAATATTTTATGTGAGCAGGCAGTCATCATACCTAGGTTTAGTGCCCAGTTCCTGGTCTACTTTTGTGGTCTGGGTACAATGAAAGTTTAATTTCCAGAGGCTTTGCAGTATTATTTTGATATGCTTAGTTTACCTGGTGCTGCTGCAGCTTCCACTGGTACCTACTGTTGGGGCAGAAGAGATATCCCTAGGCCTGAGTGCACCGTGTCTCTGGTTAGGGAAGGGGAGTCTTAGGCATAGGGTAAGGTTGGTGTGGCATTCTTTTTCCTGACTGTGAAAGATGGAAAGCTCTTTTGTGGCTGGGTACTTGTTGTTGTGATTACTTATCTACTGCTGCCCTAGTGTTTCTGTGTGGGGAAGTTAAGTCTCAGGACTACAGGGGCAAGGAGTCTTTTAGGCTGAGTGGTTGTTATAGTCGAATCTCTCTTCCTATTGTCACCCAAACACTCTAGCATCTCTGGATAAAGAAGTGGAGTCTCCTCTCTGGGAGACAAAGATGCTTCCCAGGCCAGGCTGATTATTGTAGTGGAGGCTTCTTGCTGGTTTTGCTAGGATGCCCCAATATCTCCCAGTGTGGAATAAAAGTCTCGGGCCTAGCAGGGAGGTAGAGGTGACAGCAGATTGCCTCAGAGCAGACTCACTCAACTTTCTGCTTTCTGCCTCAAGGCCTTTTCCAATACCTTGGGACACAAGCACGGCCTGAATATATGGAGAATTTAACATACCCTGTGAGTAATTCTGAACCAGTAGGGGACAGAAAGCAGTAGAGAAATGACTTTGGCCTCGGAATCTTCATGTGGATAATCCACAGATACCTTGGGTACACCTCTCAGGAGGTCCTGGTAGAATTCAGATTCATTGCCTACAGGCTAAAGACATCAAAACAAAGCTGATCATCAAAAGAAATATCAATAACGTAAACTTACGAAAATACGTTTGGCCAACTCATAATGAAAGAAAGAATAGGAAAAAAAATACCGTTTTTACCTGTCAGATTGGCAAAGGTTAAAAATTTTGATATTACACCACTTGAGCTGTTATATGTGCTATTGCTGCAATCTCATTGCAAGGCAATTTGACAATAAATTTTAGCACACACATTCCCTTTAACCCAGCAGTTTTACTTCTAGAACTATATACTAAAAATATACCCACACGGTGAACAGGTATATGCACAAGGATGTCTGTTGCAGGATTGATTCAAATAAACCAACAGACTGGGGGAAAGACACAAATTTTCGTCAGTAGAGAATTGGTTAAAAACATGTGGTAAATTCATACGGTAGAATACTGTGCCATTAACAAAAATAGAGCATAACTATGTGCATCAATATAGAAAAATCCCTCAGGTTCATTAAAGGGATAAAGCAAGAAGCAAAAATATAAATAGTATAATTGAGAATTATATTATTTATATTGTCTATTATATTACTTTTTTTTTTTTTTTGACCGGTAAGGGGACTGCAACCCTTGCACACCAGGCTCAGCCAGTAAGTGCACCGGCCATCCCTATGTAGGATCCGAACCCGAGGCCACGGCGCTACCAGTGCCGCACTCTCCCGAGTGAGCCACGGGGCCAGCTTTTACAAAATACCTTTTAAGATTGAAAAGCAATTTAATTACTATTACCAAATATAAATAATTCCATGACCCAGAACATATTGGAAACCTGGTCTTAATTTTTTACTTCTGTAGTAAAAATATAGGACAGAGACAAAGAAGAACTTATAGACCGTGAATCCTGTTTAGACACTAAAACTGACTACTGCGCAGTGTTTGGGATACCCCTTTAAAAGAACTTGAAAGAGAGACTGGATTTCCTTCTGTCTGCAATGGTTTAGGTTAAAGCTTATTGTTTTGAGATTCTTCTGATCAAAACTGTGGTGCTCGCCTGGGGTGCATCAGGCAGGTTCCAATTTTCCTGGGAATCTGAAACAGACAAGTCACAAAAAAGAAATGGTGTACAAATGTCATGATCAGATACATCATCCATGGAATCCACGAGCTGGAGGTCTGAGCCGTTAGTGGTGCAGATGCTTGTTTTACAGGTGAGGAATCAGGGAGAGGATGCAGGGAGGCCTGGGGGATGTCACCCCCCGCTCGCTCGTTGGTAGCAGAGCCAGGGCAGGGAACCCTGTTGCTTCCTCACGGAGCAGATCCTTTTTTTCACCATACTTCCTTGTATCTGAGAAATTTTGACTTCAGGTTTGGGTTTTTTGGTGTTTTTTTTTTTTTTTTTTCACTCTTTCTCCTTCCACTGGAAATGAAGGCATAAGGAAGGGTGACTCTTACGCTCAGAGGGAGAAATTCCCACGGGAGCCATAGGTTCATTCATGACAAAATGTGCCAGCCTGTTTGCTTGAGGCAAGTCTTTGGAAGTGTTTGGCACAGAGGAAAACTTTTTAGTAGCTCCCTTGCAAAACACCAGGTTTGTTGCTTGAAAGTGTCAAGTTGTTTGACTCTTTGAAATTTGTAAATATGACAATATTGCCTGGACAGATGGATGTGTGAGGAATGGAAGTTATTCATTTTAACCAACTAACAGCTAATTACAGACAGAGGATGGGTATTAATGTCAGCAAATCAACACAAGCTCTGTGCCTACTGTTCCTGAATTTCCTGGTCTTTATGTTCACCATATGGTGAGTTTGAAGAAACCAGTATATGAAAATATGGTGACAAGATGAAGGTGATAAACGTAAAACATAAAGCCAAGGATAGATGGGCCCTGCACATCAGGCAGGGCTTTGATCTACGTGTGTCCTGTCGAGAACCACCTGGAATGAGTCAGTGCCCCAAGGGTGACCCTACAAGTCTGAGCTATGGGTGGTTTGTGGTTGCATAATGTTTCCTTTATGCCAAGGACTGAGGAATCTTACAGCATTCTAACAGGCATCTTAAGTCAGAGCGATCAAGGTTAGAATTCACTTTTAACACTAACTAGCTGCTGCCAACCAGCTGGAAGACTGCAGGCAAATCAATTGACTTTTCATTTTATTTATTTATTTTTTAAATTTAATTTTATTTTATCAATATATGCTATAGTTGATTTTCTTGTCCCTTTACCAAATCCTACCTCCCCCTACGCTCTCCCCCTCCATCAATATATCTGTTTGCTTGTCTTAAGTTCAAGGAATGGTGATTGTTGTGTCTTCTTCCTGCTCCCCCATTTGTTTGTGTATTTATTTATTTATTTTTACCTCCCACAAATAAGTGAGAACATGTGGTGTTTCTCTTTCTGTACCTGACTTGTTTCACTTAATATAATTCTCTCTAAGTCCATCCATGTTGCTGCGAATGGTAGTATTTCATTCTTTTTTATAGCAGAGTAGTATTCCATTGTGTAGATATACCACAATTTCCGTATCCACTCATCCGATGATGGACATTTGTGTTGGTTACAACTCTTAGCTATTGTAAAGAGTACTGTGATGAACATTGGAGAACGGGTATACCTTCGACATGATGATTTCTGTTCCTCTGGGTATATTCCTAGCAGTGGGATAGCTGGGTCATATGGTAGATCTACCTGCAATTGTTTAAGGAACCTCCATACCATTTTCCATAGAGGCTGCACCATTTTGCAGTCCCACCAACAGTGTAGGTGGGTTTCTTTTTATTGACAACTTCACCGGCATTTATCATTCTCAGTCTTTTGGATATTTGCCATCCTAACTAGAGTGAGACGGTATCTCAGAGTGGATTTGATTTGCATTTCCTAAATGCTGAGTGATGCTGAGCATTTTTTCATGTGTCTGCCGGCCATTTATATATCTTCCTTTAAGAAATGCCTAATCAGCTCCTTTGCCCATTTTTTAATTGGATTACTTGTTTTTTTGCTGTAAAGTTGTTTGAGTTCCTTGTATATTCTGGATATTAATCCATTGTCAGATTTATATTTTCCAAATAATTTCTCCCACTCTGTTGGTAATCTTTTAACATTGTTAATTGTTTATTTTTCTATGCAGAAGCTTTTTAGTTTGATGTAATCCCATTTGTTTATTTTTCCTTTGGTTGCCTGTGATTTGGGGGTCATATTCATGAAGTCTGTACCCAATCCTACTTCCCAGAGTGTTTCCCCTATGTTTTCTTTAAGGAGTTTTATTGTGACAGGGTGTATATTTAATTCTTTAATCCATTTTGAGTTGATTTTGGTATATGGTGAGAAGTATGGGTCTAGTTTCTTTCTCCTGCATATGGATATCTAGTTTCCCCAGCACCATTTGCTGAAGAGGCAGTCTCTTCCACAATGTGCAGACTTGGTGTCTTTGTCAAAGAACAGATGGCTGTAGGAGTATGGGTTGAATTCTGGATTCTGTATTTTATACATGGATCCATGTATCTGTTTTTATGCCAGTAGCATGCTGTTTTGGTTATTATAACTTTGTAGTATAGTTTAAAGTCAGGTAGTGTTATGCCTTCATCTTTATTTTTTTTGCTCCGAATTGCTTTGGCTATTTGGGGTCTTTTGTTGTTCCATAGAAATGTTAGGATAGTTTTTCCAAGTCATGGAATAATGTCCTTAGAATTTTTATGGGGATTGCATTGAATTTGTAGATCCCTTTGGGTAGTATGGATGTTTTCACAATGTTAATTCTTCCAATCAAGAGCATGGGATATCTATCTATTTTCTTTTGTCTTCTTTAATTTCTCTAGACAGTGGTTTGTAGTTCTCTTTATAGAGATTTTTCACTTCCTCGGGTAACTTTATTCCTAAATATTTTATTTTTTTGATGGCTACTGTAAATGGGATAGCTTTCTTGATTTCTTTTTCTACACATTCAGTGTTGGAACATAGAAATGCTACTGATTCTTGTGTGTTGATTTTGTATCCTGCGACTTTGCTGAAATCATTTATCGACTCCAAGAGTTTTTTGGTAGAGGCTTTAGGCTGTTCAATATATAGGATCATGTCATTTGCTAACGGGAACAGTTTTACTTCATCTTTTCCAACATGGATGCCCTTTATTTCCTTCTTTTATAGGATTGCTCTGGCTAGTACTTCCAACACTATGTTGAATAGGAGTGGTGAGAGTGGGCATCCTTGTCTAGTTCTGGTTCTTAAGGGAAATGCTTTCATCTTTTCCCCATTCAGGATGATATTGGCAGTGGGCTTATCATATATGCCTTTAATTATGTTGAGATACTTTTCATCTAGAGCTAACTTGTAGAGAGTATCATGAACAAATGTTGAATTTTGTCAAATGCTTTTTCAGCATCTATAGAGATGATCATATGGTCTTTGTCTTTGATTTTATTGATGTGATGTATCACATTTATTGATTTCCATATGTCAAACCAACCTTGCAACACTGGGATGAATCCCACTTGATCATGGTGTATAATTTTGTGTATGTATTGCTGTATTCTCTTAGCTAATATTTTATTGAGTATTTTTGCACCTATATTCATCAAGGATATTGGCCTGTAATTTTCTTTTTTTGTTGTATCTTTCTCTGGTAATTGTATCAGAGTTATGTTTGCCTTGTAGAATGAGTTTGGGAGAATGACCTCTGTTTCAATCCTTTGGAATAGTTTGTAGAGAATTGGTATCAATTCCTCTTTGAAGGTTTGGTAGAATTCTGCAGAGAACCCATCTGGTCCTGGGATTTCCTTTGTTGGGAACCTTCTGATAACAGCTTCAATCTCTTTTTTGTTATAATATGTACAGATATTCTATATCATCTTGGCTCAGTTTTGGTAGTTTGTGTGTGTCAAGAAATTTATCAATTTCCACCAGATTTTCAAATTTGTTGGCATATAGTTGTGTACAGTAGTTTCTAATTATTCCTTGTATTTCTGAGGTATCAGTTGTACTATCACCTTTTTCATTTCTAATTTTTGTTATTTGGGTCTTCTCTTTTCTTTTTTTAGGTAGCCTTGCTAATTTGTCAATTTTATTTATCTTTTCAAAAAAATAACTTTTTGATTCATTGATTTTATGTATTATTTTTTGGGTTTCTATCTCATTAAGTTCTGCTCTGATCTTAATTATTTCTTTCCATCTGCTAATTTGGGTTTGGATTATTCTTGTTTTTCTAGTTCTTTAAGGTGAATTGTTAGGTTGTTTATTTGCCATCTTTCCATTCTTTTGAAATAAGCATTTATGTGATGTATTTCCCCCTTAGTACTGCTTTTGCAGTATCCCACATGTTTTTGTATGATGTATCATTATTTTCATTAGTTTCAATAAATTTTTTGATTTCCTGTTTTATTTCTTCTTGGACCCATATGTCATTAAGTGGGATGTTGTTTAATTTCCATGTGTTTGTATAGTTTCCAGAGTTTCATTTGTTATTGATATCTAATTTTAATCTATTGTGGTCTGAAAAATACATGGGATAATCCCAATTTTTTAAAATTTGTTGAGACTTGATTTTTAACCTAATGTGATCTATCCTGAAGAATGTTCTATGTGCTGATAAAAGAATGAGTATTCAGAGGTTGTGGGATGAAAAGTTCTGTAGATAACTGCAAAGTCCAATTGGTCTATAGTGTTGTTTAGATCTTGTGTTTCTCTGCTGATTCTTTGCCTAGATAATCTGTCCAATATTGAGAGTGGGGTGTTCAGATGCCCTGCTATTATGATATTAGTGTCTATCTCATTCTTTAGGTCTAATAGTGTTTGCTTTATAAATCTGGCTGTTCCAATGTTGGGTGCGTATATATTTATGATTGTTATACCTTCTTGATGGATAAATCATTTTATCATTATCTTGTGGCCTTCTTTGTCTCTTTTTAAGGCTTTTAGTTTAAAGTCTATTTTATCAGATATAATAATAGCTACACCAGCTCATTTTTCATTGCTATTTGCATTTTATATCTTTTTCCATCCTTTCACTCTTAGTCTATGTATGTCTTTACAGGTGAGGCAAGTCTCTTGAAGGCAGCATGTAGTTGGGTCCACCTTTTTAATCCAGTCAGTCAGTTTGTGTTTTCAGTGAGGAATTAATCCTTTTACATTAAGAGTTGTTTTTGAAAAGTGTTGATTTACTCCTAGCATTTTACTGTTTTTTGTTTGGATGTCTTAAGTATCTTTCGTTCCTTTCTTTCTGATTTGCTGTTTGTCTTTTGTATTTGTTGGTTTCTTGAGGTGATAGATAAACTATTTTTTTCTCTTTTGTTAGCATTTTTGTTTTGCTAGTAGATATTGTTCTTTCTTGTGTATTTATGGCAGTGGTGGTTGTTTTTCTGGTATCAAACTCCGTACTCCCTTGAGAATTTCTTGTAAGGCTGGCCATGTGGTAGTGAACTCCCACAGTTTTTGTTTGTCTGAGAAATACATTACTTGCCCTTCATTTTGGAAGGATAGCCTTGCTGGGTAAGGTATACTTGGCTGGCAATCTTTTTCTTTTAGTATTTTAATTATATCTTCCCATTGTTGTCTGGCTTTTAGGGTTTGTGATGAAAAGCCTGATGTTAGTCTGATTGAAAGTCTGAGGTTAGACTGACTGAGAATCCCTTATAGGTGACTTGACAATTCTCTCTTGTAGCTGTTAAGATTCTCTCTTTGTCTTTGAGTTTTACCAAATTGACTATAACATATCTTGGAGAGGACTTTGTGGGTTGAATATGTTTGGGGATCTTTGAGCTTCCTGAATCTGAAGATCTTTGTCTTTCCCTATACCTGGGAAATTTTCTGCCATTATTTCGTTGAATATATTTTCAATGTCATTTCCTTTTTCCCCCTCTTCTGGAATATCCATGATTCAGATATTTGAGCACTTAAGGTTGTCTGTTACCTCTCTTAGATTCTTCAATGTTTTTAAATCTGTTTTCTTTTTTTGTCTGCCTGTGTTATTTCAAACAGCCTATCTTCAAGGTCAGAAATTCTCTCTTCTGCTTGTTCTAGCCTGCTGTTTAAACTCTCTGTTGTGTTTTTTATTTCACTGAATGAATTCGTCAGCTCCACAAGCTCTGCTACATTCTCTTTCATGGCATTGAGTTTTTTGCACATTTCTTCTTTCAGGTCCTGTATAATTTTTCTCATTTCATTTTGTTGTCTAACTGGGTTTTCTTGTATCTCATTTAGTTTTCTTAGATTTATCACTCAAAATTCCTTGTCAGTCATTTCAAGGACTTTCTGTTCTATAGGATTTAGAGCTTGAGAGTTATTATTACCTTTTGGTGGTGTACTTTCTTGATTTTTCATATTTTTGATATATTTCCATTGGTGGTTAGTCATTGTAGAAGGTGATTTCATGGCCCACTAATTCGATCCTAATGTCTGGCTAGGATCCTGCCAGGACTGCCAATTTGGCAGGCTGCTTTGATGCCTGTATGTAGGAGGCTTGGGCCTCTCTGGCTTGCTGGGACTGGCCTGGGCTGAGGGTGTCCCATGGTGGCACCTACTTGGTTCAGTGTGGGTGCCTTGGGGGGGGGTGCACAGGCCTGAAAGCTCTAGGGGCCTCTCTGGGGGCCCTCTCTGGGTGGTGCACACTGGACTGGGCTGGGGGTGTCCCATAGCAGCACCTACCTGGTCTGGAATGGGTGCCTCGGTTTGGCGTGGGCCCAGATGCTCTCAGGGCCTCTCTGGGGACCCACTCTGGGCAGCACACACTGGCCTGGGCTGGGGGTGTCCCGTGGCAGCACTTACCTACATAATAACTTTTAACATTAACACATATTGCCTCTGAGAAGGGAAAAATGGAGCCTGAGGGGGCGAAATATCTATTTTCCATTTTTGTCCCTTTGCACTCTTAGAATATTTAGCCATGCACATATATTACTTTTTCAACTATAAAAAGTTTAATATATAAGAGGGAGATGCCAGGTCCCCATGGCATGCCCCACCAAGAGGTGAGCCCAGCTCAAAAGACCTGAGCAGTGGTGCATTCCACCCCTCTCCCCTTGTACCCAAAGTGAGATGCCAAGTCCCTGCAGCACACCCCACCAAGAGGTAAGTCCAGCCCAGGAGTCCCAAGTGGTGGCATAGACAAATCCTCTCCTCCTGGACCTGGAGGGAGATGCCAGGTCCCCATGGCATGTACCACCAAGAAGTGAGTTGTGTGGCTCATTCTAAGGTCACAGATTCTGGAACAGGACCCAAGGTGGTGTAATAGCCACTACAACACCTACTCACAAGCAAGGATCATATGCCACCACAGTAGCAGCCAGGGCCACTCCATAGGTAACCTATGGCTCATTCGACTACAGTGATAGAAAAGAGTCACCAGTAAAGCCTGCAGATAGAGGAAGAAATCCTGGTCTTCACAGACAACCTCCCTGTAATAGAAGAAGCAAACCTTCTATCAAATGAATAAATGTCAACAAAAATACTAAAAATACAAAGAAACGAGAAGATATGACACCACTGAACGAATACAGCAATGCTCAGATTTCAGACTCCACAGAACAGGAAATCCTTGAAATGTCTGAAAAAGGATACAGAGCAATGATCTTAAAAATTCTTGAAGAAATAAAAGAAGACTCAATTAGAGAACACAATGAAACAAGAAAAAATATCCAGAATACGAAGGAGGAAATGTACGGAGATTAATACCTTAATAAACAGTGTAGCAGAACTCCTAGAAATGAAAGATTCACTTAATGAAATAAAAAAGCAATGGAGAGCTTGAGCAGCAGAGGAGAGCAAGCAGAAGACAGAATCTCAGATCTTGAAGACGGGCTTTTTGAAATAACCCAGGCAGACAAAAAAAGGAAAAAAGAATTAAAAAATAATGAGGAAAATCTAAAAGAGATAGCAGACAACCTCAAGCACTCTAACACCCAAATTGTGGGTATTCCAGAAGGGGAGGAAAAAGGAAAATGTATTGAAAACCTATTCAATGAAATAGTAACAGAAAACTACCCAAGTGTAGGGAGAGATATAGACCTTCAGATCCAGTAAGCTCAAAGGCCCACAAAAATATTTAACTCAAAAAGATCCTACCAAGACACATTATAGTTAAATTCACAAAACTCAAAGACACAGAGAGAATTCTAAAAGCAGCAAGAGAAAAGCATCAAGTCACATATAGGGGAGCCCAGATCAGACTAACAGCAGACATCTCATACAACACCCTATGCACCAGAAAAAGTGGAATGATATATTCAAAGCACTAAAAGAAAAAAATTGTCAGCCAATAATTTTCTACCCAGCATGGCTCTGCTTCAGTAATGAAAGAGAAACAGTGTATATTCCAGACAAACAAAAGTTGTGGGAATTCTCCACCACATGACCAGCCCTGCAAGAAATTCTCAAGGGGGTCCTACATCTAGAATCTGAATAATGATGACCTCTATCATAAAGACACAGGCTATAGCACAACCCACCCTTAAAACTAATCTGCCAATGGGAAAGAGAAAGAAGCTAATTCATGCCCATCAAATCTCCAACTAACATTGAAGAAGAGAAATAAACAGGGAAGTAATGATCAAAGCATATTTAAATCATCTAAACAAAAAGCAATTAAACGTTAGGAAGTAAACAATACTTGTCAATAACTAACCTAGGTGTGAATGGATTAAACTCCCCATTCAAAAGACACAGACTGATTGGATTAAAAAGGTAGACCAAAGTATATGCTTTCTCCAAGAGATCCAAGTCACCTGTAGTGAGACACACAGTCTAAAAGTGAAGGGATGGAAAACTATATACCATGCAAATGGAAAGCAAAAACACGCAGGAGTAGCTATTCTCATATCGGACAAAACAGACTTTAAACCAAAAAACATAAAAACAGACAAGGCCACTATATAATGATGAAAGGATCTATCCAGCTAGAAGACATAACAATCATTATTATATATGCAGCCAATACTGGAGCACCCAAATATATAAAGCAAATACTCTTAAACATAAAAAAAGAAGTAGGCCCTAATACATTAGTAGTGGGTTATCAGAACAACCCTCTCTCTGTATTGGACAGACCTTCCAGGCAACGAATCAACAAAGAGACACAGGATTTAATCTACACCTTAGACCAACTGGAACTGGAAGTTATATGCAAAACATTTCACCCAACAACTAAAGAATATACTTCCTTCTCATCAGCTCATGGAACATTCTTGAAGATAGACCACATATTAGTTCACAAATCTAGTCTCAGCAAAATTTTAAAAATTGAAATGATTCCAAGTATCTTTTCAGACCACAATGAACTAATACCGGAAATTAATAATAAGCAAAACTCTGGAACCTACACAAATACATGGAAACTAAACAATAGGCTCCTGAATGACCTATGGGTCCAAGAAGAAACTAAACAGGAAGTTAAAAAATTTCTTGAACCAATGAAAATAAAGATACATCATACTAAAACCTGTAGGACACTACAAAAGTAGTACTAAGAGGCAAACTTATTGTAACAAATGATTACATCAAAAGAATGGAAAGATTTCAAATAAATGACCTAACACTAAGCCTCAAAGTACTTGAAAAGCAACAACAATCCAAACCTGAACACAGTACATGGAAACAAATATCTAAGAACATATCCAAACTAAATAAAATAGAGACCCAGAAAACAATAGAAAAAATTAATGAAACAAAAATTTGGTTTTTTGAAAAGATAAGTAAAATACACAAACCACTAGCAAGGTTAACAAAAAAAAAGAAAAAGGGAAGAGAGAAGATCCAAATAACAAAAATAAGAAATGAAAAGGGAGAGATTACAACTGATATCACAGAAATACGAAGAATCATTAGAGACTATTATCAACAACTATATGAAAACAAATATGGAAATCCGGAAAATATGAGTAAGCTTCTAGACACATACAAACTACTCAGACTGAACCAAGAAGAGATAGAAAAACTGAACAGACCAATAAAAAGCAATGAGATTAAAGAAGAAATCAGCAATCTTCCAACAACAACAAAAAAGCCCAGGTCTGGACAGCTTTACAGCTGAATTCTATCAAACTTTTAAAGAGGAGTTTATACCAATTCTCCTCAAACTATTCCAAAAACTTGAAACAAAACCTACTTTCCCAAACTTATTCTATGAGGCCAACAAAAGTCTAATACCAAAACCAGATAAATACACAGCAAAAAAAGAAAATTACAGGTCAATTCCCTTGATGAGCATAAATGCAAAAACCCTCAACAAAATATTAGCAAGCAGAATACAGCAATATGTTAAAATCATCATACACCATGATCAAGTGGGATTCATACCAGGGATGCAAGGATGGTTCAACATGTTAAAGTCAATAAATGGGATATATCACATCAACAAACTCAAGGAAAAGACCATATGATTATCTCAATACATGCTGAAAAATCATTTGACACAATTCCACATCTCTTTATGGTAAAAACTCTCAACAAGTTAGGTATAGAAGGAAAGTATCTCAACAGATTATAAGCCATTTATGACAAGCCAACCACAAGTATCATTCTGAATGGGGAAAAAATGAAGGGATTTCTCTTAAGAACAAGAATGAGACAAGGACACCCACTCTCACCACTTCTATTGAACACAGTTCTGGAGGTACTAACCAGAGCAATCAGGCAAGATAAAGAAATAAAGGGAAGCCAGATTGGAAAAGATGAATTCAAACTTTCTCTATTTGCAGATGACATGATACTATGTATAGAAAAACCTAAAGACTCTATCAAAAAACTCCTAGAGCTGGTTAATATCTTTAGTAACATTCCAGGATAAAAAATAAATTTCCCCAAATCAGTTACATTTATATACTCAAACAATGAGCTAACAGAAAGAGAAATAAAGAAAGTAAGCCCATTTACAATTGTCACACACAAAAATAAAATACCTGGTTAATCAATTTAACCAAGGACATGAAAGATGTCTACAATGAGAACTACAAACCACTACTGAAAGAAATTAAAGAAGACACAAAAAGATGGAAAGATATTCCATGCTCTTGGATTGGAAGAATTAACATTGTGAAAATGTCTATACTACGCAAAGTGATCTACAGATTCAATGCAATCCCCATCAAAATGGCAATGACATTCTTCACAGAAATTGAGTAAACAATCCTACCCTTCATATGGAAAAACAAAAGACCCTGAATAGCCAAAGAAATCCCGAGCAAAAAAAATAAAGCCAGAGGCATAATACTACCTGACTTCAAATTATACTACAAAGCTATTGTAACCAAAACAGCGAGGTACTTTTATAAAAATAGACATTCAGACCAGTGGAGCAGAATTGAGAAACCAGAAATCACCCCTCAGGCTTATAGCCATCTGATATTGGGCAATGGCAACAAAAATCTACATTGGGGAAAAGACTGCCTCTTCAACAAGTGGTGTTGGGAAAACTGTTTCCATATGCAGAAGAATGAAGCTAGGTATTTACCTCTCACCATACACTAAAATCAACTCAAAATGGATTAAAGACTTAAGTATAAGACCTCAAACTGTAAAATTACTAAGGGAAATATAGGTGAAACTCTTCAGGTGCTAGGTTGTGCACAGACTTTATGAACATGAGCCAAAAAGCACAAGCAGCAAAAGAAAAAATAAACAAATGGAACTATATCAAACTAAAAAGCTTCTGCACAGCAAAGGAAGCAATCAAGAGAGTGAGACAACAACCTACAAAGTGGGAGAAAATTTTTTCTAACTATGCGTCTGACAAGGGATTAATATCCATAATATGTAAGGAACTCAAGCAATTGCACAGTAAAAAAAAAATAAATATCCCAATTAAAAAATGTGCTAAGGAGCTGAACAGACATTTTCCAAAGACATGCAAATGGCCAATAGGTACATGAAAAAATGCTCAACATCAGTAGTCATCAGGGAATTTCAAATTAAATCTACATTGAGATACCACCTCACCCCAGTTAGAGTGGCTATAATCAAGAAGACAGTGAATGACAAATGTGGAAAAAATGAATGCTCCTACAGTGTTTGTGGGACTGTAAATTAGTACAACCACTATGGAAAATGGTATGTAGGTTTCTCAAACTACAGATAGATCTTCCATAAGATCCAGCAATCCCGCTTCTGGGCATATACAGAAAGGAATGGAAATCATTATTTCTTTTTTCTTTTTTTTCTTTTTTTTTTCTTTTTCGTGACCGGTAAGGGGATCGCAACCCTTGGTGTGGTGTTGCCGCACCACGCTCAGCCAGTGAGCACACTGGCCATTCCTATATAGGATCCGAACCCGCAGCGGGAGCGTCCCCGCACTCTCCCGAGCGCGCCATGGGGTCGGCCCAGAAATCATTATTTTGAAGGGATACCTGCACTCCCATGTTCATTGCAGCTGTTTAAAATAGCCAAAACATGGAACCAACCTATATGTCCATCAACGGATTATTGGATAAGAAAAATGTGGTATATATACACCATGAAATACTACTTACTCAGCCATAAAAAAGAATGAAAATTTTCCCATTTGCAACAACATGGATGAGCCTGGAGAAACTTATGTTGAGTGAAGTAAGCAAAGCACAGAAGGATAAATACCTCATGTACTCACTCATATATGGGAGCTAAGAGAGGAAAAAAGAAGAAAGATCACAGTTGGTGCATTGAACTTGCAGACGGAAAGAACATTCTTTGGGATACAAAGTGGAGTGTTTGGGAAAGGGTGTGAGGGAGAGAGTTTGGGGATAATTGGATAGGGGACACGGGGTACAAATGCTATTTGTTGCAATGGCTATGCTGCCAGCATGAATCTGGCCTTCACATCTTGGGCCCAAGGTGTGACAGTCAGCTTTTTATCTCATGAATATTCATAACCAATAAAAAATTAACATATATACACATATACGTGTATATATGTTGTATACACCACTCAGGTCAAGATATAGAACTTTTCCAACGTCCCAATGCTTTCTTGCTTCTTCCCCATTAATACCTACTTGTGTATTGAGTTAAACACTCATTTGACTTCTGACACCATTGATTAATCTTCATTTTAATTTTAACTATTGGTTTCAGAGGGAAAAACAGTTTGCTGTACAGAGCTTGTGCATAGATGAAACACACCAAAATATTAAAAGTAATTATCTATCTAGAGATATAATTACACATGACTTCACTTATTCTATATAATTTTCTGAATTATTTGTAATGTGCATGTATTACTTTAACAGTAAAGTAGTAATAAAAACCTCTCCCCTAAAACAATAAAGAAAAAAAACTTTTTATAAACTCTGCATGTCTGGATGTCACCACCATCTTCCTTACCACAAGGCTTCTTTATCCTATTATTGGCTATTTCTATTCCTTTCACTCTTTTATTTTGGCATAATTACTGCTGTTGGAATAGAATAGGTAAGTAAGAGAAAGAAATAAAGGGCTTCCTCCCCTGGATACTTGAGCTTAAGCTTTCAATGTCTTATCTGTCGGAACATGGTTTTATCCTGACCTTTGATGAAACTACAGCTGTTTGATATTTGGGTTTTAGTTCTACTGCACTTGATTATTTTAAGTGTTATACCAAAATTAGAAGATAGCATTTCTTTTCCTTCTAGACTTAGGACACTGAAACCACTTAGAAACACTCTTAAACCTGCTTCTCCCATGTACCATAGTAGCCACTAAGTGGAGCTATAGGCTCAAGTATGAGAAATGTGTGGCATGAGTTCAATAATTTTATGAAAATAAATACAATTTAATTCTTGGAGTTTTCCAGGAATAATGACAAAAATGAGGGCTTATTTTCATCCCAAAATTTTACTCCCTGATTCAAAGCAAGTATTCATAAGCTGCGATGTTGAAGGAATGGGTGTAGTTCTTTAGAAGGTCTAGGAATAAGATATATAGGAGACATTCAGTTTCATTATGCTATTTTATACCATGTTATTTACAACAATTGCAGGATTATAGATTATACAACAATTGAAGCACTATAAAATTGTCTTTTCATTTAAAATTACACCTTCCTGCATTTCATTTGCCATTTTCTTATGCTTTGGTGATTATCACAAACTTATATAATAACTTTATATTCTAGGAAACTGGAAAGGAAAAACAACTAAAACATATCATATTTAATACAATTTTTGCTAAATGGTTCACATTTATAATTGATAACTCTACTTTTTTAATTTTTTAATATATTATTGCCTTGAGTAGTGTTTACAACAAGGTAGGGAAGAAATTTTGCCCTCCGTGGGACACCTGGTAATGTCTGGAGACAATTTTGGCTGTCACAACTGGATGGGGAGTGGTACTACTGGCATGTAGTGGGTAAAGGCCAGGGATGATAAGAAGGGGAGTATTTGATCCTTGATATTACATACACTACTACAAAGTAGAAATAAAAGGAAGGAAGGAAGGAAGGAAGGAAGGAAGGAGGGAGGGAGGGAGGGAGGGAGGGAGGGAGTGAGTGAGTGAGTGAGTGAGTGAGTGAGGGAGGGAAGAGGAAAAGACAAGAAAAAGGAAAAGAAAAGAGAGTACGCAAATTGCCTAAGGTCATGTGAAGTTAAAACTTGGCTCCTGTGACTTTAGGACACTTCCAGAAAGCCAGACTCTCTCTTTGAAAAATCATACACAATGTTAAAACTATTTTTTGTTGGAGCAGCTTCAATATGGATATATGGGTATAGGTGAATAATCATACATAATAAAACAATAATACAAGCTTCTATTTATTGAATTTGCTATATGTGAAATACCGTGCTTAAGAAATTTATATACATCACTGATATCAAAACTACAGTAACCCCAAGTGTTGGTGTTATTATTTCTACTTCACAGATGGGAAACTGAGATATGGGGAGGTAAACAAATTTGCCCAAGGTCACAGAGCTTGTAAGTGGAAGAATTGGAGTTTAAATCTAAGGTCTGTTGACTCAAGTTTGTATTGGGATTTTTTCTTTTCTTTTTTTTTTTTCCTTTTTGTCTTTTTTCGTGACTGGCAACGGATCGCAACCCCCAGATTCTCCCC
>NW_007726690.1:0-31082 GCF_000696425.1 Galeopterus variegatus | reverse complement strand
GGGACCGGCCATGGGATCGCAACCCTCGGTGTTGCTCCCACCCCTCGCTCAGCCAGTGAGCGGGAACCGGTCCATATGTGGGATCCGAACCCTCAGCGGGAGCGCCACCGCGCTTCCCAAGCGGCGCACTATAGCAGTGCGCCACCGGGCTGGCCCTGTGTTGGGATTTTTTCTATTTTTTTAAAGTAGAAACTACTTTTTAGAAGTGTTTTTTTTTGTGTGTGTGTGTGTGTGTGTGTGTTTTTGTCTTTTTCCGTGTCCGGCCACGGATCGCAAAACTCAGTGTTGCCCCTGTACCGGACCGGGGACCGGCAACGGGATCGCAACCCTCGGTGTTGCTCCCGCGCCTCGCTCAGCCAGTGAGCGGGAACCGGTCTGTATGTGGGATCCGAACCCTTGGGCGGGAGCGCCGCCGCACTTCCCAAGCGGCGCACTATCCAGTGTGCCACCGGGCCGGCCCCATAGAAGTGTTTTAAGTTTACAGCAAAATTGAGTGGAATCAAGTCCCTGCTTTTAACTGCTATCTCATCTCGTATTGCCTCTACCATAAAGGCTACTACACACACACACACACACACACACACACACAGAGAGAGAGAGAGAGAGAGAGAGAGAGAGATGCTAACTGATTTGCACATGTAAATGACTGAAAAGTAGCTTAATTGCGAAGGGCTGTAGTAGAGACTGCACCATTCTTCTTATGCCTAATATTGGTTATCTTAATCTGTTCATGCTGCTATAACAAAATACTGCAAACTGGGTAATTTATAAATAATGGACATTTATTTCTCACAGTTCTGAAGGCTGGAAAGTCCAAGATCATGGTGCCAACAGATTCAGTGTCTGGTGGTAACTGCTCTCTGCTTTCAAAGTGGAACCTTGTTGCTTTACCCTCCACAGGTGAAAACTGTATCTTCACAAAGCAGAAAAATGGAATGGCAAAAGGGTCTAGCTAGTTCCCTCCAGACTTTATATAAGGAACTAATCCTATCCATGAGGACAGAGCCCTCAGGGCCCAATTACCTCCTAAAAGCCCCCCTTGTTACTACTGTTGCATTGAGGATTAAGTTTCTACATGAATTTTGGAGGGGAACCAAATATTCTAACCATGGCACTAGTCCTTAGATTCAACCAGCCAAGTAATAGTGCTTTTAGCTAGGGATGTGGATTCCTAGAATAAAGAATAGATTTCTAAACATCCCCACAGGTGGTCTATGATTACGTTCTGAACAATGTGACGAAAGTAGAAGTGTCATATGACACCTAAGAATCTTCCTCTTTAAAAGTGCTGGAGTTTACATTTCGTGCCTTTTCTTTATCCTTTCTTCCGTCCAGCTGCCAGGAATGCAGTTGATGCTTCAGACATGAAGATGAAGGCCACACTCAGCATGATGGAGAAAGAGCTAGAGAAGCTTATGTTCTTGAGGATTTCATTGATCAGATTGCCATGTCTCCCCTGAACTATGAAGCTTCAGACTTTTACATGAGAGACAAATACACTTCTAAAATATTTAGGCAACTCCAGTTTTGATTTTTTTTAGTCACTTGAAGCATTAGGATCCTAATCCTAACTATCATAAGGATAAAATATTTTTCGTATGAAGAACTAAAGAAATGTAGTAAGGCCACAGACCCTATTGACTATACCAGAACACTGTTCTCCCAGACCCTTCCACCCAGTCTTCAAGCCTATGATAACTTTTCTTCAACAATATTTACCCAGATATTGCTGGAGAGATACCCAGGGATTCTTTTTTTTTTTTTTTTTATTGACAGGACACAATCTTCCCAAGGTAGAAGCATCCTGACTCCATAATACCAAATCTGCTTTCCCTTTGTCAAAAAAAAAAAAAAAAAAAAAAAAAAAAAAAAAATCTTCCTAGACATATCTAACAGATTGGTAGAGGAGACTGAATCTATGTTGACAAGTCTTAAACAGCACCATCTTTAATGAAGGCCCTTATTAGATACAATTGAACTCCTAGCAAAGAACTTATCTGTCCACTAAAGCTTTATGCACTATGTATAGAATCACATTTGCTAAACTGTATGGGGAAGACACAAAAGAAGTGACTGCAGAGCTCTACAAGTAAATCCAACATGGCAGAATACAGTCTAGCCACATGACACAAAAAATGTGCTAGAGACTGAGATTAGGGACTAGTAAGCATGAGTACAATATATGGCATTCTGAGAACATTAAGACATGCTCAATCCAAGATGCTTGAACCTACCTAACCTCACTCCCAAGAAGCACTTTTGTGTCCTAGGAGATGGAATAGGTATGGGTATAAAGCTAAAGGTGTTATAGCACCAGAGTTCCTTGTTTGTTTGCTATTAGACTCTTCTAAACAGTTTACAGAGAAGAAAAAAGGCACTTTCTAATAGTTCCAGGGGACTTCAGCCAAAGAAATAATTATAGTGAAACCCTCATACGAAGAGCAGAGATACATTGTTCGCAGGTACACTGTGATGGTAAACTGTAATTTGTGGTCTTGAGTACTAAGGTTGCATAAATGATCAGTGGCATTTGAACACATAGGAGATCCATGAAAGTGAGCGTTGGACAAATTTGTCTAACAAGTTTGTCTAACAAGACAAGTTTCAACACTTATGGATGGAAAGTGCCAATCAGCAAAAACAATCACATGACTGTGCAATGGCAGTGAGATAACAATAGTGAAAATGGATTGATTCAGGTGCTGTAACATGTCTGAGTAAGAACAGCCTTGAAAGCAGGCCAGGTGTGGACAAAAATAACAAAGATCAGAGCAGAACTAAATGAAAGAGACCCTCCAAAAATGATACAAAAGACAGTTAAAACAAAAACTTGTTTTTTTGAGAAGATATACAAAATTGGCAAACCATTAGCTAGACTAAGTAAGAAAAAGAGAGAGAAGACCCAAATAACAAAAATCAGAAATGAAAAAGGAGACATCACAACTGGTAACAAAGAAATATGAAGAATCATTAGAGGCTATTATGACCAACTGTACACCAACAAATTTGAAAATATGGAGGAAATGGATAAATTTCTGGATACAGGCAAACTACCAACACTGAACCAAGAAGAAATAGAAAACCTGAACAGACCAATAATGAGCAACGACATTGAAACAGTAATCAGCAGTCTCCCAACAAAGAAAATCCCAGGATCAGATGGCTTCACTGCTGAATTCTACCAAATTTTAAAAGAATTAATACTAATTTTTTCTCAAGCTATTCCAAAAATTTAAAGCAAAGAATATTCTCTCAAACTCATTCTATGAAGCCAGCATCACCCTGATACCAAAATCATGCAGAGACCCAACAACAACAAAAACTATATGCCAATATCTTTGATGAACATAGATGCAAAAGGTCTCAACAAAATACTAGCAATCAGAATACAGCAACATATCAAAAAGATTATACACCATGATCAAGTGGGACTCATCCCAAGGATGTGAGGATAGTTCAACATATGCAAGTTAGGAAATGGTATAAACCACATCAATAAAATTAAGGACAAAAACCATTTGGTTATCTCAATAGATGCAGAAAAAGCATTTAATAAAATCACTTCATGATAAAAACTCTCAACGAATTAGGTATAGAAGGAAAGTATCTCAACATAATAAAGGCTGTATATGAAAAACTCACAGCTAACTTCATCATGAATGGGAAAAGTTGAAAGCTTTTCCTCTAAGAACAGGAAGACGACAAGGATGCTCACTCTCACCACTCCTATTTGACATGGTACTGGAAGTTCTAGACAGAGCAATTAGGCACAAAATAAATAAAGGACATGCAAGATGGAAAAGAGAATGTCAAATTGTCCCTATTTGCAGATGACATTATCCTACATATAGAAAAACCTAATGACTCCACCAAAAACTTTTAGAACTGATAAACGAATTCAGTAAAGTTGCAGGATACAAAATCAACATACAAAAATCAGTAGCATATCTATACACTAACAATGAACTAGCTGAAAAAGAAAGCAACCCCATTTACAATAGCTACCAAAAAATAACAAAATAATTAGGAATAAATTTAACCAAGGACGTGAAATGTCTCTACAATGAAAACTATAAAACACTAATGAAAAAAATTAAAGAGGACATAAAAGAATGGAAAGACATTCCATGTTCATGGATTGGAAGAATTAATGCTATGAAAATGTCCATACAACCCAAAGCGATCTACATTTCAATCCCCATCAAAATATCAATGAAATTCTTCACAGAAATAGAGAAACATTCCTAACGTTTACATGGAATCACAAAAGACCCCAAATAACCAAAGCAATACTGAGCAAAAAGAATAAAACTGGAGGCATTACCCAACCTGACTTCAAAATATACTACAAAGGTATAGTAACCAAGCATCGTACTGGCATAAAAACAGACAAATGGACTAAAAGAATAGAATAGAGAATCTGGAAAGAAATCCACACATTTACAGCTAAATGATATTTGACAAATGTGCCAAGAGCATACATTGAGGAAAAGACAGTTTCTTCAATAAATGGTGATGGAAAAACTGGATATCCATGCATAGAGGCATGAAACTAGACGCCTTTCTCTCACCATTTACCAAAAGCAACTCAAAATAGATTAAAGACTTTAATGTAACACTCAAAACTATAAAACTTCCAGAAGAAAACACGGAAGGAAGAATGCCTCAGAACATAGGACTAAGCAAAGATTTTATGAATAAGACCTCAAAAACACAGACAACAAAAGCAAAAATAAACAAATAGGATTATATCAAACTAGAAAGCTTCTGCACAACGAATAAAACAATTAACAGAGTGAATAGACAACCTGAAGAATGGGAGAAAATATTTGCAAAAACCCTATGCATCCAACAAGGGATTAATATACAGAATATACCAAGAACTCAGACAACTCAATATTTAAAAAAAAACATTCCAATTACAAAATTGGCAAAGGAGCTGAATAGACATTTTTCAAAAGAAGACATAGAAATGGCCAACAGGTGTATGAAAAAATGCTGAATATCATTAATCATCAGAGAAATGCAAATAAAAACCACATTGAGATATCATCTCACCCCAGTTAGATTGCATATTACCAAAAAGACAGAGAACGTTAAATGCTGGTGAGGATTTGGAGATAAAGGAACTTTTTTATACTGTTGGTGGGACTGTAAATTAGCACAGTCATTTGGGAAAACAGTATGGAGGTTTCTCAAACAACTACAGATAGAACTACCTTAATATCCAGCAATCCCACTGCTGGGTATATACCCATAGAAATGGAAATCATCATGTTGAAGGGATACCTGCACTCCCATGTTCATTGCAGCTCTATTTACAATAGCCAAGAGTTGGAACCAACCTAAATGTCTATTGATGGACATCTGGATAAGAAAAATCTTGTATATATACACCATGGAATACTACTCAGCGATAAAAAAAAATGCAATTCTGCCATTCACAGCAGCTTGGATGAGCTTGAAGAAAATTATGTTACATGAAATATGTCAGGCATGGAAAGAGAAATGCTAAATGTTCTCTCTCATATGTGTGAGCTAAGATGATGATGATGATGATGATGATGATGATGATGATGATGATGATGATAATTAATAATAATAATAATAGTAATAGTAAGTTGAACTTTTAGAAGTAGATAGTAGAACTGTGGTTACTAGAGGTGGGAAAGGAGGGGAGGGGCGATAGTGAGAGGTTGGTTAATGGAAAGCAGTCCAGGTGGAGTGTGATTCAAGATTCATCAACTTATTTTCATTACCTATATTTGCGAGGCACTCGAATAGATGCTGGTGACATAGCAATGAAAAAGAGAAGAAATTCTTTGACTACATGGAGCTTACTTTCTAGCATGGTAAAATGCCAAATAAATAACATATAAGTAAATTATACTCATACACTATTTTAAAATATGAAATGTTATGGAAAAATGTAAAGCAAGCTAAAGTGGAGGAAGAGTGCTGGAGTAGTTGGTTGTAATTTTAAATATGATGGTCAGGGTAAATCTCACTGAGGTGGTATTTGAGAAAAGATTTGAAAATGGCGAAGTAGTAATTTGTGTTTCTATTTGAGCAAAGAGCATCAAAGAGAGAGGAAATAGCAAGTGCAAATGCCTTGAGGTGGGAACATGCCTAGTACATCCAAGGATCAAGGCGGTCAGAGGACCCACAATTGATTGAGGTGATGAGTACTAGAAGAGGAACTCAGAAAGTTAAGGTCTTTAGACAACTGGAAGAACTTTGGCATTTATTCTAAGTGAGGTGGATGTCTTTAGAGGGTTTTGTGCAAAAGAAACATATGAGATGACTTAGGTATTAAAAAATTACTCTGGCTTTTTGAGAACAGACTGTAGGAGAGCAGATAAATGGCTTTTACTATGAGCAAGTTTAGAGATGATGGTGGCTTGGACCAGGGTAGTAGCATTGGAGGGGGTGAGAAATTTGAAATATTTTATGTAGGTAGGGCCAACAGGATTTCCAGATCAATTATGTTTAAAGAGTAAGAGAAAGAGAGAAGACAAGGATGATTCCAAGGTTTCTGTTCTGTGTAACTAGAAGGATTAAATTGCCGTGAACTAAGAAGATAACTAGAGATGTAGCAGGGTATTTGTTTGCCTGTTCTTCTTGTTGTTTCTTTGCTTTCTTACTTTAGGAAATCAGTAAATTGGTTTCAAAAATGTTAAATTTGAAATTTCTATTAGACATCCAAGAGGAGATGTCAAGCAGGCAGCTGAAGAGTTATAAAGATATACAGCCATGAGATGTGACGAAATCAGGTAAGGGGTGAAGTAGATAGAGAAGAGGTCTAAGAATTGAGCCCTGACCTCTCTAATCTTTAGAGGTTCAAATGAGTACGAGAAACAAAAAGGAAGACTGAAAAGGAATGATCATGAGGTCAGTGGAGAACCGAGAATGTGAAGTGTCCTGGAAGCCAAGTGAAAAAATTATTTCCAGGACGGGAAGTGGGCAATGATGTCAAATGCTAATAGGTCATGTAACGTGCAGACTGAGAATTGGCCATCACATAAAGTAATATAGAGGTTATTAATAACACCGACAGGAGCATTTTCAGTGGAATTATGGGGACAAAAATCTGACTGTAGTTGTTTCAAGAGAGCGTGGAAGTACAGAAATTGGGAACAGTGAGTAAAGAACTTTTTTTATATACAATTAGGATACAAAATAAAAGTATGACTTTGGCAGGGTTTATATATTGGGAGAAGCAGAATGGAAGCATGCTCTTGATCCTGAACCTGCTGTATCTATAGCCTTGTAATTTGAGGAAGTCAGTTCCAGAGGATGGGTTGGACAGGCTTATGATCATTTGATTTTTCTTCTTTAGTCTGTTGATATGGTGGAGTACATGATTGATATTCAATTGTTAAATCAGGCTTGCATACCTGTAATAAGTCCCAATTGCAGTGGTATTTAATTCTTTTTATATACTGTTGTATTTTATTTTGCTAATATTTTGCTGAGGATTTTTGCATCTATGTTTGTGATATTGGTTTGTAGTTTTCTTTTCTTGTAATGTCTTTATCTCATTTCAGTATTAGGGCAACTCATAAAATGAGATAGGAACTGCTTCCTCTACTTTTATTTTCTGGAAGAGATTGTGTAAAATTTTTATCATTTCTCCTTTAAATGTCTGGTAGAATCCACTACAGAACTATCTGGGCTTGGTGATTTTTTTTGGAAAGCTATTAATTATTGATTCAATTTCTTCAAAATTTATAGGCCTATTCAGTGATCTTTTTCTCCTTCTGTGAGATTTTAGTTTGGGTTTTTCAAGAAATTGGCCCAATTCCTCTAAGTTATCAAATGTATCGGCATAGAGTTGTTCATATTGTTCTTTTATTATCCTTAATAGCCCATGAGATCAGTAGTAATGACCTCTGTTTCATTTCAGATATTGATAATTTGTGTCTTTGCTCTTTTTCTTATGGTTAGCCTAGCTAGAGGCTTATTGATTTTATTCATCTTTTCAAAGAACCAGCTTTTGGTCCTATTGACTACCTACTATTTCCCTCTTTCTAATTTGTTAAAATTTCTACTCAAGTTATTATTATTTATTTTCTTCTGCTTGCTTTAAGCTTTGGTTTCCTGAGTTACTGATTTTAGATCTCTCTTCTTTTATAATACATGCATTTAACACTATAAATCCCCTAAGTACTGCTTTTCCAGCATACCAAAATTTTGATAAATTGCACTTCCATTTTAATTTACTACAAATATTTAAAAATTTCTCATGAGATTTCTATGACCCATGTTTTACTTAGAACTGTGTGTTTAATCTCCAAATATTTAGGATTTTTCTAGTGATCTTTCCATTATTGACTGCCAGTTTAATTTCATTGTGTTCTGAAAACATATGTTGTATGATGTATACCCTTTTAAATTTATTTAGGTGTATTTTGTGGCCAGAATGTGGTCTGTCATGGGGAATATTTCATGTGAACTTGAGGAGAATGTGTATTCTGCATTTGTTGGACGTATTTCATTAATGTTGATTAGATCAAGTTGATTAGTTGTGCTGCTCAGATCTACTATATCCTTACTGATTTTCTGCATGTGTGATCTATCAGTTGTTGACAGGGTTTTAAGAAGTTTCCAAATATAATAGTGGATTTGTCTATTTCTGTTTTTAGCCCTATCATTTTTGCTTCATGTATTTGGATGCTTTGTTAGGTGAATATACATTATGGATTGTTATGTGTTATTGGATAATTGACCCCTTTATCATATGTACTGCTGGTCTTTATCCCTAATAATTTTCCTTGTTCTGAAATATGCTTTGTCTGAAATTAATAATTAATTCAGCTTTCTTTTCATTAGTGTATATCTTTCTTCATCCCTTAAGTTTCAATCTAGCTGAGTCTTTATATTTAACTGGGTTTCTTGTAGACAATAATTAGTCAGCTCCTGTTTTTCATTTACTCTGAACATCTATGTATTTTAATTGCTGTATTTAGACTATGCACATTTGTAGGTTTATCGATATAATTATATTACTATCTACTATGTTTGTTATTGTTTTCTACTCATTGCACTTGTTCTTTGTTTATTTTTTCCTGCTCTTTTTCAGCCTTCTTTGACTTTAAGTGAGCTTCTTGTATGATTCTATTTTCTCTTCTGGCAGTATATCAATCTCATTTATTTTGAAAAATTTGTAGTGGTTGCCCTAGAGTTTGCAATATGCATTTTTAACTAAGTCTGCCTTCAAATAACACTATATCACCCTACCTATAGCACAAATATCTTAGAGTATTTCCATTTCTTTAGTCCCATACATTTGTTTCATGTTTCCATACACTACAATTTCTCAATGCATTTTTACTATTATTGCTTTATACAAACTGTTTCCTTTTAGATCAATTAGGAACAACAAAAATAAAAGACTTTATTTTACCTTCATTTATTCTTTCTTTGACAATCTTCCTGTCTTTATGTAGATCTAAGTTTCTGACATAAATAATTTCCTTTTCCCTAAAGAAAATATTTAGACTTTATTTGCAGGGTAAATTTTCTAGCTATGAATTCCCTCAGTCTCTGTTTGTCTGAACAAAGCTTTATTTCTCCCTCACTTTGGAAGGGTAATTTTGCTCGTTATAGAACTTAAGATTGGTAGGTTTTTTTCTTTTAACACTTTAAATATTTTATTCCACTCTCTTCTTTCATGCATAATTTCTGATGAAAAGTCCAATGTAAATTTTATCTTTGTTCCTCTGTAGGTAAGGACTTTTTGTCCTTCATCCTCTTTCAAGGTCTTCTCTTTGTTTTTGGTTTTCTGCAATTTAAATATGATATGCATAAGTGTAGATTCTTGCTATTTGTCTTACATGTTATTCTCTGAGATTCCTGGATCTGTGGTTTGCTGTCTTTAATTTCTGAAAATTCTTAGTCATTATTAATTCAAATATTTCTTCCATTTGTTATCTCTTGTTTCCCCTTCTGATATTCCAATTATGTATATGTTACACCTTTTGAAATTGTTTCACAGTTCTTGAATGTTCCTTTCTTTCTTGTTTCTTCCTTTGTTTGTTTGTTTCTTTCTTTCTTTTTTTCCTCTTCTGTCTTTACATTTCAGTTTGGAAAATTCATATTGATATATCTTCAAATATATTAGGGTTTCCATCTTTCTGCTTATATTACTTATCAGTATTTGGATGAACTCTCCCTTTTCCGTTAGTGCCCTTAACATATTAATGATAGTTATTTTAAATTCCCTGATAATTCCAAAATTGTGTCATACCCAATTTTGGTTGTAGCGCTTACTCTGCCTCTTCATACTGTGACTTCTTGCTACTTAGCATACCTTTTCTGTTTGTTATTGGAAGCTAGACATGATGTATCAGATAATAGGAATTGAGATAAATAAGCCTTCAGTGTGAGTTTTTTATGTTAATCTGGTTGGAAGCTTAGTTGTGTTTAATAGTTGTGATATCTGTGGGTGTCAGTAGCTTCATATTCTTCTAGTGTCCTTATTTTGTCTCCCCTTTTTTATTTGGGATTTCCTAGGAACACCTCCTTAGGTGTATGCATGTTGTAGCTCTTTCAGCTGTAATCCATTTTGTTATAAGGGTAGCAGTGTGGGCAAAGTGGTACAGTGTGAGAAGTATTCTAAAATATTTTCTCTTCAGTTGTTAGAGAATAATTTATTTTATTTTTGAGAAATTATAATTATACAAAATTATTGTGTACACTGAGATTTTAGGATATGTGTATACACTGTGGAATGATTGAATCAAGCTAATAATCCATCACTTTAAATATTAATCTCTTATTCTTTCTGTCTAACTGTAGCTTTCTACCATTTGACCACCATCTCTCCATTCTCCCCACCCCAGCCTCTAGTAAACACCATTCTACTTTCCACTTCTGAGTTTGATTGTTTTAGTTCCACATATAAGTGAGAACATGCTGATTTTGTCTTTCTGTGCCAGGCTTATTTCACTTAACCTAATGTCCTCTAGGTTCATCTATGTTGTGCAAGTGACAGAAGTTCCCTCTTTTTTAAGGCTGAAGAGTATTCCATTGTGTATATATACCACATTTTCTTTATCCATTCATCTGTTGATGGACACTTATGTTGATTCAATATTTTGACTATGGTACATAATACTGTAATGAACATAAGAGTGCAGTATCTCTTTGAAATACTGATTTCAAGTACTTAGGGCATACACCCAGAAGAGGGATTGGTGGATCATCTGAAAAGGGAATAATATCCAAAATATGTAAAGAACTCAAACAACTTAATAACAAAAAACTCCAAAGAACCTGATTAAATAAATGGGCAAAGGACTTGAATAGACATTTTTCAAGAGTAGACATACAAATGGCCAACAGATACATGGAGCTCAATATCACCAATCATTAAGGAAATGCAAATTAAAACCTGAGTGAGTGGGGAAAATGCACATTGTCTATCCTCTGCTCTCACAACAAAATCAACACAGAAGACTGACTTCTGTGACCAAATGTGTAGGGATTTCTTCCCCCTAGCAAGCAAGTAACCAATTAGAGGACCAGCTGGGTGTTTTATAATTTAACTCTATTACAACACTGTCTCCCTGGAGAGAGCATCAGATCCCATAGTTTGAGGACTTGGTCCCCAAGACTGCCCCCACTACAGATGCCGGTCACAAGTCCAGGCCTCTGGAACTTTTGACTGATCAACTGTAAAGCAGGATTCCCACAACCACTTCATTGTGTTGGATTAGTTTGCTTGAGTGGCTCACAAAATTCAAGGAAACTCATATTTATATTACTGGTTTATCAGAAAGGATATTATAAAGGATACAGATGAAAAGATGCATAGGGAAAGGTATGGGAGAAGAGGCACAGAGATTCGATGCCCTCCCTGGTCCTGCCACCCTCCAGGAACGTTCACATGTTTAGCTATCTGGAAGCTCCCTAAACACTGTGTTTTTGGATCTTTATGGAAGCTTCATTACATAGGCATGATTGAAGCATGGACATCCATGCAGAAATGTAATTGGACAAAAAGGATATGATCTAATACTAACAGACTGAGTGGGGAAACCCAGCAAGGGTGTTTGTTCAGATTCTTTTTGTCCTCTTGGTGCAGCATTCCTTTCTCCTGTTTATGGGGCATGGCCCCTCATGATATGGGGATCTTATGACTTACAATCAGATAAGGTATGTCAGAGAATTTCTATATTGCCAGGTCCGAGACAGAAAGATAGGGGAAGGTTAGAACAAGTCGGGAACCGTAGATGAAAATCAAAACATAAATCATAGTATCACAAAACCAACAATGAGATACCACCTCACACCTGTCAGAATGGCTATTACCAAAAAGATAAAAGGTAAGTTTTCACAAAGATGCAGAGAAAAAGGAACTCTTGTGCATTGTTTGTGGGAATGCAGATTAGCAGTCATTATGGAAAACTGTCTTATGATTAAATATCAGTTTTTTAGTGGGCCTGTACTCCTGGTCTGTGACTTTTACAAGTGCTCACATTTTTCTCCCCCTTTGGAAAGACAGGAAGGCTACAGAAGGCTAAAGCAGGGGAAATACTCTTTTATCAGGTAGGATAAAGCTCTGGTAAAGTCTGTTTTCATAGAGAGCAGGCCTTGACAATGGTTATTTTTCCCCTCCTCCTGCCAGTCAAGATTGAATTTTTCTGGCTCTTCATTGTAATAAGTTGGCGGGATTCCTGGAAGTAAAATCCTCTAATGTGTAGGTCACCCCTAAGACTGTTGCTCATTCTCATGCCATTGCACAGTCAAAATTGCTACTGATGTATTCCTACCACTTATGGTTCTAGTGGCTTCTTCTTCAGGTAAGAACTTGGCTACAACTCTCTGGAGGATTCTCTTGTTTTTGAGCAACTGAGTTACACAATCTAATTTTTGTTATAAAAAGATCATTGTGGAAGTTGTTAAAAATAGGCTGTACACGTGGTGGAGAAGAGTGGGTAAAGGTAGAAGGAGGGAGAATTAGGACACTATTACAGTAACCCAGGAAGAGAAAATGGTTGTATGGACCATAAAAATTAAAAACATTATGCATACACACAATAAGAGAGTACTTCAAAAAGTTCATGGAAATATTCATATTATCTTCTAATTCTATTTTTTCACCAACTTTTTTTTTTAAAAAGATGACCGGTAAGGGGATCTTAACCCTTGACTTGGTGTTGTCAGCACCAGGGGGGGGGGGGGGGGGGGGCGGCCATCCCTATGTGGGATCCGAACCCTTGGCCTTGGTGTTATCAGCACCGCACTCTCCCAAGTGAGCCACAGGGCCGGCTCTTCACCAACTTTTTGAAGTACCCACATATATGCTGAGAGCTTCAATCATTGATCATCAAGAAAATTCAAAACAAAACCAAAATAAGATCATTTTTCATACTCACTAGAATAGCTAAAATTAAAAAGACCAACATCAATAAATGTTGGCAAGGATGTGGAGCTACTGCATCTCAGATATTGAGTGCAAGATGTAAAAAAGTACAACCACTTTTGGAAACAATTTGGCAGTTTCTCATAAAGTTAAACATATGCTTAACATATGACCCACTGGTTTCACTGTTAGGTATTTACCCTAGAGAACTAAAAACATACATCTAAGAAAAGACTTGTACAAGAATGTTTAATAGCAGCTTTGATATATAATAGCCACATACTCAAAAATATAAAAACCCAATGTCCATCAACAGGGAAACTGTGGAGGATACTAACATTAACAAAGCAAATGTATTTCACAGGGCCTAGCTTCCAAGGCCCTGTAGTTTCAGGTATAGCCTAACTTTTTAAAATTACACATAGAAATGTTAAGCTTGTAAAGACAGGAAACTTTCCCCATGCTAAACTCTCTGTTGTAGATAAAGAAATGTAACACAGCAAAATTGTTGGCTCTAAAGGCAGGTGTCCTTGGTGCAACCAAACCGAATCATTGTTGCCATGACAACTATCTTACTGTTTTTTGTAACCACCTATGTTCCTTTTCTGTAAATTTCTGGCCTGGAGAATAAATACTGAGAGAAAACCAGAGGTTGGTGTTATTTTCTGAGGAATGCATCTCTCTTCAGGGTTCCTGGAAAATTAACCCCTTCAGGGCCTGTCACTACTCAGAAGAAATGGGCTTTGAGTAATCCTTTCCATCTCTGTCACCCTGGGGGAAAGGTGAAAAATAGTGCCCTGTGTGAGGCATTCCATGGATCAGAGACTGACCTGCCAAGCCTTGGAAAGTAAAGAACATCTGACATTTATATTTGCACATCCCAGTAAGGGAATACTCATCCTGGTAAAGGAATCACAGGTGGCTTTCAATTAGCAACTACACAACTGAGGCAGGTCAAGCTTGCTTTCAACCCGAAGGTATTTTTCTTTTTCTTTCACTTTTAAAATATGGAAAATTCTTTAACAAAAAGGGAGACTCAACATAAATTACAACTTCAATGTCTCCTTAAAGCAGCTGGCTATAAAATAACTGAATGGCAGCTTGTAAAACTGTTAGTGGTTATTAGACAACTATGTCCTTGCTACCCCAAGGAAGGGAGACTTGACATAAAAATTTGGAAACAAATTGATCACTGGTTAATTTATACTATGGGTCTCATCAAGTCATCCCATCTAACAACTTGGAATCTATCTCAAGTCATTTTGAAACCTATTCAAGACCTAAACAAAAAAAAAGACATGTTTATGTAACTAAAAAAGGATCAAACTTAATCTTTGCCAGTGACTGAAAGAACTTTAAATTGGACAAACCAAAGTAAAAGAAGTTAATATTTCTTTGCAATGTTGGTTTTGTTTGAGCATATTTTCTTTTCTTAAGTGTATGTGCTTCTCTTCTTCACCAAAGACTCTGCGGCTTTATGATAAACACAGCCCTGGTGCCAACCAGACCTCCATTTGTGTCTGCTGCTTTTCTCTTGAAACCCCAAAAGTGAAATGGCTTCATCTCTGTTTAATAGATCAGCCCTTAAGCTCAATAACCCATTTGAGAAACAAAAACTAGACTAAAACTTACCCGATTAGCTAGATGTTCTTAAATTTTCTGGCCTCCAGCTGATTATTTTGAACAGACATCTAAATTTTCTTATAGGCTTATCTATGTATTTCTTCACAAAATCCTATGGTAGAGTTCTATGCCATTTTTTTAAAAATGAAGTAATCTTTCTCTGCATCTCCTTGAAAAGGTTTGTATACTTTGCTTTGCAATGTAAATTTGTTACCTTGATTTCTCTAAAACAGGGTGAGGCATCACGGATTAGCTTTAACATTATTTTGAAAGACAATTTAAACCTGACTGTCCTTTTATACTAGTGAGTTTTCTATTTTATCTGTCTTATTTTATTTCAGACAAAATCTATAAAATCCTTATTGTTTCTGTTTCTGTCTACATATATATGTACGTAAATGTATGTTATGTCTACATGTTCATGTCCATATGTGTTTGCATTGTCTGCATGGTAACAAGTTGGCTTATAATTAATGCATGCTCATTAAATAAATAAGTATACTTTTCAAGCTCACATGACTTTAATTTTCTAAAGTTTTGAAAAAATAAATATATTTTCAAAATATGATTTAAACCTTTTGCCTAAATTTGTCTTTAGGTCAACACATTTTGTGGTATGTTTATGACAAAACCCAATACGTCTCCTCCTTATCTCAGTTCTGCCTCCTGGCCCTGCTGGGAGAGACAATGTCTCTTAGACATTATGTTTGTGAATGCTGCCCTATGCCTTAGCCTCCACATGGCCTCTCTGGATTTCACATGGCCCCAAATGACACATAGAAACTAGGATGGCTAGTGAAAGGGGACCTATGCCCAATATCTCAAAGGTCCTAGTTAACATTACCGGATAAGGGTATAAATTTAATACACCAAGTTTTTGGCTGGGAAACTATAAATATTTATTTGGTAAAAATAACTGAGGCTCAAACTGGGTGTTATGTAATCTGCTCTGACAAATGGACCCCCATTTACTAACCTGAATGTATAATAATGTTATTATCAGCACACATCTTTCTTGGGTTTACTAATCAAACAGAATTACATTTGTCTTTGCTAGAGGCTTTTAAGTTGTAAACTCCCTCAAAACCAGAAATACCTTTCTATATATAATTTTAAGGCAAATGAAGCCAATTTAACATTAATATAGAAAAAATCAAGTATGTTAAAAAAGGTGATATGAAAAAAGCTATGGATGTGTAGATGTCATTGTGATTAGAAAGGCTAAAAAGAAAAGAAAACAATTTTTATGTGAGAAAAGATCTGGTACAGTGTATTTTTGTCCTAGAGTAAAACGACTGGCTATTTAGGAAGTAGGAAGTACAGAACAAAAACTGAAAGTCTGAGTTAGTCGTGATAATGTTTTGCATAGGTTAATTTGTAAAAAAAAAAAAAAAAAAAAAATTGCTAAAGTTAAAAGCAAATTATGTATAAGTTTTTCTAAAAATTAAACATCAATATCAAAAGTATTCTGATACAGATTTAGAATTCGTTCTCTTGCACTGGAACAACCAAATTTTCTAAAAGCATTTATCTACTCTTAATAGAAAATTGTAAAAGGTTTTCTTTATCTTTTAGATAACAGGCCCAGGAAACTTATTTCATGTTTTATCATGATAATTTCTTGTGCTCTCTGCCTTTGAAATCCTTTTTCACTTTGCTTTTATTTTTGTAGCAATTTGTGATCTTATTTGAATAAGTGTTTTAAACGTTTGTTATTTGACAAACCTTCCAAAACCAAATTCTGAAAGCTCAGACTTGAACTAACTTAGGGAGGATCCAAGGGCTTTGGAGCTTTTCAAAGGATATATAAGATATGTATCAAAAAACAATTGCCTTATTTGATAAATTAGACTATATAAAAAACATTGTCAAAGAAGGAATAATGTTTGACCTTCTTTGGTTATACTAAGATGTTAATACATGTTCCAAAATTTTGTAAGGTTCTTAGAAATCTGTGTCTTGATATAAATGCTACTGGTTATAATCTTGGTTCAATTACAATTATAAATGTTATATCTTCAAATATTTCATGAAAAAAATTTGACAGGTACAGTTTCCTGACAAACTTTGTGTTCATAACTTTGAAGTGAATTTCCAAAATTCAAGTGAAAAAACTGATGAGTTTGTGAAATTACTCACCGAGGTCAAAACAAGAAAAGTTAACTACATAAAAATAACTAACTGATTGAAAAGAATTATAGGTTTTTAAAATTTTTATTTTGAAACATCGCTCATTAGTGTTTTATTGTTTTCCAGATTTAAGAAAACTCTCTCTCTTAAGCATCTATAACTAAAAGCAGTTCGGTAAAATGTAATTTAAAACAGATATAAAATCATTTGTTTTCTCCCTATTTGATTGCCCCCAAATTTAAAAACTTTGAGTAACTTTATGATTATTATGGCAATGTGGCTATCTTCATAAGTTCAATAAAAATTGACACTCTCTTTAACAGGATATAATTTAAAACTTTGGTTATAAAATAGCTTTTCCCTTCTAAGTTCCTGACCCCTATTCATGTTGCTCTAATTTGGCCTAACTGCTCTTTCATCTTTCCCACCAACGTGGGACATGACAATCTGGGAATGAGCCTTCCCAGCACCAAGGGATCTATACAAAGAAAAGTAAAACCTTTTCAATCAGAAAATTGATCTTCAATGATTTTATGAGGAATGCTTTGACTGTAAAAGGGGGAAATAATATCTTGTCTACAAAAGCAGTTCTCTAAAGTTTCATGGCCTTAAAGTGGGTGCTCATGACTTGGGTGAGACATCCTGTTCTTACACAAAAGATTTGTAATTGATCAAGAAATTTTACAAAGATTAGGTGCTTTGGAAGCAGTGACGTCCTGGATGGGTGAACACCAACAAACTCTCTGGACTCAAATTCAACTATTACATGGAACAGAACCCTATCTGGAGTTTCAACAACTGGCAAAAAGACCCCTATTCATACCAACAGGAATGATGCCAATGCAACAGCCCTGAGAGATGATGACATCATCAGTCCCCACCCAGGATAAATTAAAAGGACTTGCCATGCTAAAATGATACTAACTTTTCTTTAACAAAATGTTTTTGTCTTAAATGTGAAACCTTGATCTATAACTTTTGCTTTTCCTTTTTTTTAAAAAAAAAGGGGGGGCATATGTGGAGTATACTAACATTAATAAAGCAAATGTATTTTACAGGGCCTAGCTTCCAAGGCCCTGTAGTTTCAGGTATAGCCTAATTTTTAAAAATTACACATAGAAATATTAAGCTTGCGAAAGACAGGAAATTTTCCCCAGGCTAAAGTCTCTGTTGTAGAGAAAGAATTGTAACACAGCAAAATTGCTGGTTCTAAAGGCAGATGTCCTTGGTGCAATTAAACCTAATGATTGTTGCCATGACAACTATCTTACTGTTCTTTCGTAGCCACCTATGTTCCTTTTCTGTAACTTTCTGGCCTGGAGAATAAATACTGAGAGAAGACCCCAGTTCAGTGTTATTTTCTAAGGAATGCTTCTCTCTTGAGGGTTCCTGGAAAATTAACCCCCTCAGGGCCTCTCACTGCTCAGAAGAAATGGGCTTTGAGTAATCCTTTCCATCTCTGTCACCCTGGGGGAGAGGTGACAGGAAACAAATACATAAATTATGGTATATTCATATAGTAGAATGCCACTCAACAATAGAAGGAACAAGCTAGTAATACAAGCAGCATCATAATGAATTTCCAAAACATTAATTTGAACTTGTTGTGATCACATCCTATTCACTCTGTCAGTGAGGGACGGAGTCATGCCCTAGGGTTCTTGGAATGGACAAACATAGGACACCAGACACTCAACAAGTGAGTTTGGCAGCAGTTTATTAGTCACATATACTCACAGCCTGGGGGAAGAAGACACCACATGCCATGCAGGGCCACACAGGGGTTGCTCTTGGGAGGAGAGTAGGCCAGCAGAGGCTGTGAGACAGAGGCTTTTTAGTAAGAGGAGGGTGCATCAACCCCTGGTTCCTATGGGAAGATGTGACTATTTGTTTGAATATTTTCACAGGCCTGCAGAGATGTGAAACCTGTTAGATTGAGAATGCAGTTGGGTTCAGCTGGTCCAGATTATAGGACTAGCCAGATGGTGAACTTTTCCTGCTTGGATGAGGATCACACCAGGCAAGAGCAGGGAAAGTACAGGCTAAGCCTTTGGGGCTCTGTGAGACTCAAAAAATGTAAAGGCAGATCATGGAACTTCCGGTTTACAATATGCAGCTGAAGAAGCTAGACATAAAAGAATCTGTCTATGGACTATTGGGTCCATTTATATTTAATTTAAGAACATATTAAACTAATCTATGGTTATAGAAATGGAAACAATATTTGCTTGAGGTGAGGGTGGAGATTGATTAGAAAGGGGCATGTGGAAACTTTCTGGATCGATGCAAGTATTTTGTGTCTTGATTTGAGGATGGACTTTGAGGCTGTATAGATTTGTAAAAACAGATTGCACTGTATACTTTCAATATAATTATTTTACTCTATGTAAATTATAATAAATGTGTACCTGTGTGTGCATAAAAGAAAGAGAGAGAGATGGTGACAGGGGGGATAGAGAATGGGATGAGAGGAACTGGAGAACTTAAGTGTTGGCAAATTTTTAAGTTTGGCTGTGCAAGTTGAGTAAAGGAATGTGATATGAGTTAAAAGGGAAGCGAGATCAAGGAATGTTTTCTTTTATGATGGAACAAAATAGAAAATTGTGTTTGCTGGAATAACCTACTAGAATGCAAAAAACCACATAATTTAATGGGAGAGAGAAGGAAGAATTGCTGGAGCTCAAGGCAAAAGGATATGTAATCTATTGCAAAAAAAATTGGTTTTAGAGAAGAGTGAGGGAAGTTTATTTTGTAACAAGTAGGAAGTTAAAGTACCGTATATGGGTATAGATACTGCAAAGTGGGAAGCAATATTGGTAAGAGTCTGTGTAAATTCTCCATTAAGTTCTTCTGTTTTCTCTGTGAAGTAGGAAGCACAGTCATCAACTGAGAACATGAGGGAAATGGTATTGGAGGTTTGAGGACAGAAAAGAAGGTGTGAAATGGGAGATATAATGGATTAGGAACAAATAAGATATTCTGGGAGTGTTAAAATCCTACTTTAAGTGTGTGGTCATTAATTTATTATTGTGTGTTTTTCTCCAGTCATTATCAGTTTCTCAGGTATAGGCATGGGAGAAGACTAAATTTAATCAAGATTGCAGCTTTCCCAAGTAAATGTGACAAAATGAGGGAAGAAGGGTAAAAGAAAATTATTATAATGATATAATGATTGACAATGGAATTTGAGCTGGGTAAAATATCTCCATATAGACTGTTTCAATGGACTTCCTAAGAAAATGCCATCAGAAAGAAAGATCTATAAGATTAAAAATGTATAATTGTAAAAGTGTCACATGCTCCTTGTTAATAAATATGAAGTGTATAAAATTAAAATTAAAGTGCTTAATGTTCACACTTCCACCTCCACGCCCACCCCCCACTACTCAGGGCCAACTACTGTTAACTTTTTGATGTCTATACATCAAAAATGTAGTTGATTTTCAAACCCTCTCTGCACAAATACAGCTGACTGAATCCAGGCTCCCACCAATTTATCAAATTTGTGGAATTAAATTAGAATAAGCAATTGGAAAAGATGCCCCCCTAATAGTTAAAGTTACTTTTATTAGAGCAGAGATTTTTTTTCAGGTGGTCCTGCTCTAGCACCAGGGAAAGAGGCATTTGAACTCTGTTGTGAGCAAAATTTGGAGCTGCCAGATGCAAAAGAGAAAGTGGTTCAGGGGAAAGTTTAAAGGTCCTCAGTGTTTGAAAGTAAACAGTAGTTAAATAATACTGACAAAATACTTTAGAACTCAGAAGCAGGCCAACGGGAATGTTATGAACCATAGGGACTATCCAAGTCAAAAACTTAACTGTAGGTATTTTGGTGATGAAGACTTGATTACAAAAAACGACAGGGAAATAAGCACAGAAAGCGGAAGTAGTGATCAGCATTTACTGAAAAAGAAATTGTCAGGGGAGAAGTTAAGACCAAATGCTTCACCTGAAGCTCTTAGTACCAGATCAGAAAGATCAGGGAAAAAACCCCCCTCCACCTCACATAATTTATTTCAATTAATACAAAGTAAAGCTTGTTGTCTCTAGTCAGTTATACTACAATGTTATATTTAAAAGGCTCTAGGTGAATAGCCAAAGTTTATTTAAAAGCAATTTAAATATTCCTCTTTTTCTTAGGAGCATCTCCTGGCCCTTTTGTATTGTAAACTGAGGTGAATTTTTTAGTATCTTTCAATTCTGCAGCTCTACCCATTATTCCAGTCAGCACAATAAAATTCCATAGCTGGGTGCTGCCCATGCAACAGGGGATTCCTCTTTGTGACATGGTAATAAAGGAGGAAAGGGAAATAGTTCATTTTAAAAAAAATTTAGTCACTGTTATATAATAATAAAAACTAATATTTATTGGGCAGTTACTACACAATAACTCTATGATGTAGGTGACATTTTTATCACTTTGTCTCAAATAAAGAAACTGAGGCTCAGAAAGGATAAGTAAGTGGTGGAGTCAGAATTAAAACCCATGCTCTGATGTTAGTACCCATGTATGTCTTTGGTATATTATATATGGCCTTTGTATGGAAGCTCTTTAGAAGTTAGGAAAAATAGAAAACAACTCAAGTAAACTTAAGCAAAAGCGAATTTATTTTAATGGTATTTAGGGCTCAGAGAACCAATGGAAAACTGGAGAACTGGGCTAAGAATGAGCAGAAATGGTGCTGTATAACGAACGATTGGTCTGATTAGGGCACTGACATGTTAATTGCCTGGACCTCAGACAGTTTCAGTCTTTTTATCTGTATGATTAAGATTCAAAGACTAGCCACAGAGCATTAGATTATCCTAGCTTAGGTCACGTGCCTGCCTCTTGGTTAGAGAAGGGCTGTGCCATTGATTTAAGTAGGCTTACTATAAAGGGCAGAGAGTAGTTCTTTAAAAGGAAGTTGGAGCACCATTAGGGAAGGAAAAATTGATGCTTGGGTTGCCAAAAGCAATACATGTCTACTAGAGTCCACACTTATGGTGGCCCAGTATCTACATACCTTCTACCCATATACTTTCTTCCAGGAATGCCGCTGCCTAAAAAGATACAATTATTTCATGTACCACCCAAAACAAATTCTGTCACTTCCCAACATCCTATGAGTCACTTCATTGAGTTACAATCCCGGAATCTGTGGGTAATATTCATACCTCATTTGGATCCATTGTGATTATGTTTCAATATTCTTCAAACTATGGACTAAATTTAACCACCATAATCACAGTTTATGTATAGATTAGGAAGAAATAGAATACATATTAATTAAAATATGTAAGTATATATCCATGACCAGGAAGAAAGGACATATTTGTAAAGACCAAAATCTCAATTCTGTAGCTGGTCTTGAGGTTATATTTAGTATTCATGACCTTCTTCTTTCACTTTTTATTTAATATACCACACTGTTTTACCAGCACCTCAGCAGTTGGAGTTCACTGCACAGTGATGTACCCAAAATTTAATTATAGGCTGATCTGAGCCCTTGAATGTTCTGTCTGAGAAGAATCATACTGATTTACATTTGGTGTCAATCTCTGAATTTAGGTAACAACTCCAGAATGATTGTCCAGTATTGTACCCATGTCATGCTCCTCAGGCATTAAGTAATTTGCCAAAATTCCCATAGCCAGTAATTGGCAGAACCATGATTTGAATTCAGGTACCTCTAGCTTCAAAACTAACACTTGTGATGCTAGTCTGGCTCCTTAAAAAATTTAGAAGGGACTGAGTTAGGAGGCAGTAAATAAGTGAAGCAACCTTCAGAGGAAGTTATCAGCAAAGAGCAGGCCCATTGTTTGGGCAGTAGCAGCACAAAAAGCAGATAAGAGAGTTACCACAACAGGGTGGGGGAAGGGAGATGCAGACTGAGACAAGCCCTTGCAAAATCTCACCTTGCAAAGTTAATAATTTGCAGGAACATAAAACAAATAAGTGATAGGTGTAGCAAAAATCAACTTAGACCTTGTGGGGGCGTTTCATCTCAGGTTCTGGGAAGCCTGGTGCATCAAACAGAGAGAGTAACCCTTGTTTCTCCAGCCTGCAGAAAGAGACCATTATATCTGAACTGCTGTACATTCTTCCCTGCTTTATTGTTCTCTGTAGTAATTATCACCATCTAACACCTGGTATCGTCTAGTTATTTAGTTTACTGCTTGTCTCCTCACATATAGAATGTAAACTCCACGATAATTTTTGTTTCATTTTGTTGGAACAGACCCTAGCACATAATAGGCCCTCCACTGGTGTTTTTTGAATCAATGAGTGAATGAATGTGTCATCAAGAGGACTTGTGATGCCTCCCCACTTCTAAAAGAGATGCTGGGGTTCCAATATCTAGTTCCAACTTTCCAACCAGCTTTTTATAAAATTTGGCTCCTTCTCAAAAACTGATAAAGCTTTCTGACTGCTTTTGTTTACTGCCTTCTGTTTACCTTGTGGGGTGGCTTCCTGCTGCAGCATGAAGCAACTTCAAGGAAGAGGCCAGTATTGCTCTCAATGCCCTTGTTCCTACCATTTCCCAGGAGGCAAGTAAGATCTTGCCAGGACCAGAGACTTCAGAGTGAGACAGCCTGGGTGAGAATCCTGGTTTCACCCCTAAATAGCCATATGCCTTTGGGAAAATTTTTTAACCCCCTGAGCCTTTGTTTCCTCATCTGTATAATGGGAATAATACTGATACATTTCTAGGTAAGGGTAATGCTAACTGTTTTACCAAATAAAACCAAGTGGTTTCCAAGGCTTAATAAATTAGTCGTTTGTTCCACTCTCACCTAAGAGTCCAATGCAGTTGTTCATGATATGTGGGTAGTTTCCTCCACATAGTGATTCAGAGGTCCAGGCTCCTCCACGTTTTATCAGTACTCGATACTATTGGGCTTTGAAGTGCCTTACTTCCAGCCAGCAAAATTAGGAAAGAGATGATGTAAAGGACATATATGACTTAATTTCCTTGGCTCAGTAGTAACACAAATCACTTCATCTCATATTACATTGGTAAGAACAAGTCACAAACATCTGTTTAAATGGAAGGCAGCCTGGGAAATACAGTACCTGGATAGGCAGTTGTTTCTGGACAACTAATTTATCCAATGGAGGACAGGGCACAGACCTTTGGGGGACCGTTAGTTATCTCTATTTGCTCCTCTGGCCATTAAGTATCTGTACGCACATTTCTTCTCACACCTGAAATACACTTACTCCCTTACCAAGGGAAATAAGCCATTGTTCTATCCAGTTCTCATTCAGAACAATACCTAACAGGCTCCTATTGAACTAAAAGTTATCTGCCTCCCTCATATCTCCAATATACAAAGATGGAATAGGGACAGGAAAATCCCAGTTATAAACTCCCATTAAGCAACAGAAAAATGAAAGATATACAGGGATTGCTGACCCATAGCAATAATGGACTCTCACTGGTCAGGCACTGTGAAGACATCCTGCCCTGGTAGTGGGGGAGGTTCACTGATTAGATCCTGATTCTTATTTCTGTGAGAAAATGCTCTCTATGGCCATAGCTGAAATGGGTTTGGAGGAGTTTTCCATCTGTGGTGGATACAAAATTTTCCATTGCCCTCTTCCTATTGGTGCAGTTTTGGGGGTCAAGGGATTGCTGTATAGCTGTGGGCTCATTTAGACCTAGTTTGTAGTTTCTTTGGAAGTACAATTGTCTCAAAACTCAAAAAGCTTTCAGTCTATTTACATTCATCCAGTCCTCCATGCCAACAGCCACACCTAACTTTTTTCCTAGAGAGAATTTTCTTTTCTTCCTCACCTTCTTGCTCTCTCTTTTCTTAATGGAGGCCACCTGAATCAGTTGCATTGAGTGAGAAGGGAACAACCTAAATCTAATCTTTGCTGAAAAAAGAGTCCATCTTTTTAACTGACCAGTCTTAATGAGCCTATTTTGTTCAAAGATTTTTTCATTCTGAAATTTTTCTATTTAAAATGAATTTTTGTATATGGTTTGAGGTAAGGGACTGCATTAGTCCATCTCTGTTTCTTATAACAGAAATATCTGAAACTGGGTAATTTATAAGAAAACAAAATTTATTGCTTACAGATTTGGAGGCTGGGAAGTCCAAAGTCCAAGGAACACATCTGGTGAGGGCCTCCTTTAGTGGTGCCTTCAGTGATACAAGGTATTACATTGCGAGATGGATGGCTTGAGCAGAGAAAGAAAGGGAGCTTCTCACATGCTTTCCTTTTAAAGCCATCAGAAACATACCAATGACCACCATTAAATCATCAATGGATTAATCCATTCACTCTGGCATGGTCCTCACAATCTAATCACCTCTCTGAGGCCCCATCTTTAATTATCATAAAAGGATTTCCCACTTTTTAACACTGTCTCAGTGGGGATTAAGTTTGTAACACATGGACTTTGGGAGACACAATTCAATCCACAGCAGGGTCAAACTTCATTCTTTTGCATGTGGATATCCAGTTACCCCAGCTTCATGTGTTAAGCAGACTTATTATTTCCCATTGAATGGTCTTGGGACCCTTGTCAAAATCAATTCACCATAGATGAATGGGTTTATTTTCAGACTGTAATTTTATTCCATTGATCTACATGTTAATCAGTGCTAGTACCACACTGTTTTGATTACTGTTGCTTGCCATAGGTTTAGAATTTGGGGTATGTTAGTACTGGAACTTTGCTCTTATTTTACTATTATTTTGCCTATTCAGGGTCCATTACACTTGCATATGAATTTTAGGATCAGCTTTTCCATTTCTGGGGAAAAAAGGCAGTTATAATTTTGATAGGGATTGCATTGAATCTGTGGATCAATACGAGGAGTGATATCATCTTAACAGTATTAAGTCTTCTAATCCATGAACACAGGATAGATTTCCATTTATTTAGGTCTTCTTTAATTTCTTTCAGCAATATATTGTAATTTCAGTGTACAAGTCTTACACTTTCTTGGTTAAATTTATTCCTAAGTATTTTAATCTTTATGATATTTTTGTAAATTGAATTGTTTCCTTAATTGCCTTTCAAATTGTTCATTGTCTGTGGATAAATGACTTGTTTTTCTGCCTTGACTTTTTATCCTGCAACATTTCTGAACTCATTTATTAGCTCTAATAGTTTTTTTGTGGATTCTTTAGGTTTTTTAGTATAAGATTGTGTCATCTGCAAATAGAGATAGTTTACTTCTTACTTTCAAATCTATGTACTCTCTTTCCTTCCTTTCTTTTCTTATCTTATCTTTCTTTTCTTTCTAATTGCTTTGGCTAGAACTTCCAGGAAAATGTTGAATAGAAGCAGTGAGAGTGGGCATTCTTCTCCTGCCCTTTGAGTGAATGCTGTCATTTTTTCGTCATTGGGCATAGTGTTAGATTTGGGTTTTTAATAAATTGCTATTATCAAATTGAGGAAGTTCCCTTTTACTTCTAGCTTGTTGAGTGTTTTTAACATGAAAGGGTGTTAGGTTTTCTTAAATGCTTTCTATTCATCTATTTAGATAGTAATGTGCTTTTATTATTCATTCTATCAATTTGGTGTGTGCATAAATTTCACTCTAAACACTGCTTTTGCAGTATTCCACAAGTTTTAATATGTTGTGTTTATATTTTAATTCATCTCAAAGTATTTTCTAGTTTCTCTTGTGATTTCTTCTTTGACCCATTGGTTGTTTAATAGTGTTCTGTTTAACTTCCACATTTCTTTTTGTTATTGATTCCTAATTTTATTCTATCACAGTCAGAAAAGACATTTTATATTATTTCAATCTTTTAAAATTTGTTAAAACTTGTCTTATAGTTTAACACATGGCATAGTCTAGAATATGTTCTATGGCTGCTTAAGAACATATTCTGCTGCTGCTGTGTGGTGTGTTCTATTGTTTTATAGCATTATTTATGTTTTCTATATCCTTGCTAATCTTTAGTCTACCTGTTCTTTTTGGTATTTAAGTTGGGGTATTGAACTTTTTGACATTATTGTTGAACTGTTTATTTCTTCCTTCAATTCTGCCTCATATATTCAATTTTGCCTCATATGTTCAATTTTGTCTCATATATTTTGACCTCTTATGTTAGGTGAATATATGTCTATAATTGTTATATCGTCTTGATGAATTGACAGTTTAACATTATATGATGTTTCCTTTTTTCTCCTGTAACAATTTTTGCCTTAATGTCTTTTATGTCTGATAATATTCCCACAACAGTTCTCTTTTAGTTACTTTTTGCATGAAGTATATTTTTGTCCTTTTACTTTCAAACTATTTGTGTATTTAAATCTAAAGTGAGTCTCTTGTAGACTTCGTAAGGTTTGATCATAATTTTTTATTCATTCTGTCCATCTCTACCTTTTATTTGGATGTTTTAATCCATTTATATGTAATGTAATTACTAATAAGAAATGACTTCATCTGTAATTTGGCTATTTGTTTATTATATGTCTTCTATCTTTCTAGTTCTTCAATTTCTCAATTACAACCTTCTTTTGTAATAAATAGATATTTTCTATTGTATCATTTTAATTCCCAGGTCATTTCTTTTACTTTTTTTTTTTTGTTGTTGTTGTTATTTTCTTAGTGGCTGGTTGCATGGGATTATAATCATTGTCTTAATTTATAACTATCCAGTTTGAATTAATACCAATTTATTTACAATAGTATAAAAAACTGTTCCTGTATAGCTCTGACCCCCTGCTTCATGGTGTTATTGTCACGTCACCTTTATATTTTATACATTGTGTGCCCATTGTATTAATGTGTTTTCTTTTTTCTTATAGCAAAATAAAACAGAATCCCTGACACTGGGTAATTTCCAAGCAAATGAAATTTATTTCTTACAGTCTCAGAGGCTGGAAAGTTCAAATTCCAGGGAAAAAATCTGGTGAGGGCCTTCTTAGAGTTGGTGACTCTCAACAGAGATGAAGGGTATCACATGTCAAAATGGCTGAGCAAGAGAGAGCTAAGCTTCTCATTTGCTCTCTTTTTTAAAGCCATCAGAACCACACCCATAACCGCCAATCAATGGGTGAATATATTCACAAAGGTACAGTCCTCTAATCTAACCACCTCTTAAAGGCCCTGCCTTTCAATTACCATAATAGGATTTCCCACCCTCTTAATACTATCACAGGAATTAAGTTTCTATGAGTTTTGGAGGACTTTCAATCCACAGCAGCCTCAACATAGATTTATAATTATTGTTTTAAGCAGGTTTTTTAAAAATTATATAGGAAAATAGGGGATTTACAAACCAAAAATACATTACTATTAAATATTTTTTTACTATCTGGTTAACTTTAATGTTATTCTTAATTTTTTAATGTAGATATGAATTACTCTCTGATATTCTTTCATTTCAGCCTGAAACATTTAGCATTTCTTACAGAGCACATGTACTAATAACAAACCCCCTCAGGTTTTTTTTTTCCTCTGTGAATATCTTAATTTCTCCCTCATTTTGAGGGATATTTTGCTGGATATAGAATTCTTTGCTGGTAATTTTTTGTCTTTCAATATTTTGAGTATGTCATCCCATTGCCTCATGGCCTTTATGGTTTCTGGTGAAAAATTACAACTACTTAGTTGAGTTTCTTGCTGCCTTCAAGATTGTTTGTCATTGTCTTTTGACAGTTTGACTATAATGTGTCTCAATGCAGATGTCTTTCAGTTTACCCTACTTGGGACCCAATAAACTTCTTGGTTGTGTAGTCATATATTTCATCAAACATAGAAATTTTTCAGTTATTGTTAACTAACGAATATTATGTCATTATTTCAGTCACTTTTCTTCAAATGTTTTTTCTAGGATTCCCATTATGCCTATGTTGGTACACTTGATCTATGGTAGGACACTTAGGCTTTTTTCATTTTTTTTTTTTTTTTTTGATTCTCAATTGACCTCTCTTCAAGTTTGCCAGTTCTCTTTTCTGTCTGCTCAAATATGCTGTTGTATTCCTCTAGTGATTTTTTATTTGTTACTGTATTTTTCAACTCTAGAATTTCTCTTTGATTCCTTTTAATAATTTCTATCTTTTTATTGATATTCTCTAATTGGTGAAACATCATTTTCATGTTTTTTTTTTATTTCTACTATGTGATATTCTTTAGCGCTTTGAGCATATTTAAAATAGTTATTTTAGAGACCTTGTTTAGTAATTTAAAAGTCTGCATTCCACCAGGGCAGTTTTTATCAATTACTTTTTTGTCAACGGTGTGAGGGTACTACAAAAAGTCTATGGAAATATTCATATTATCTCTTAATTTTATTTTTTCATGAGCTTTTGAAGTCCCCTTGTATTTTGGCTACACTTTATTTCTTAGCATGCAATGTAATTTTCCTACAACCAGACATTTTGAATATTATAAATGTGGCAATTTTGGAAATCAGATGTTACCCCTTCCCCATGGTTTGTTGCTGCTTATTGCAGTTGTTTCTGCATGTTTGTTTAGTGACTTTTCTGAACTAATTCCGTAATGTCTGGTGTTCTTTTCATCTGTTGCCAATAAAGTGTTTTCTCTTTTATCTTAGTGGTCAACTAGTAAATAGACAGAGATTTCTTTATATACCTGGAACAAAAAAAAAAAAAAAAAAAAAAAGAGACAGTCTTGGCAAATAGGCTCAATGTGGATATTGGGGCATATCTCCAATACTCATTCAGCATGAATGTTTACTACTCTGCTTTAGCTTTCACTTCCTGTTTGCACAGAGATAGATCGCTAGCCAGAACTGTGGCTTAGGCCCTCAGATATTTCCTAAGAATACACCCAACTCTGGGCACATGTGTGTACTTACAGATTCCTAAGAATATGCGAGAACTTTTGAAACTCTATTCATCTAAGCATCTAATTCCCCAGCTGTTCTTCTCAAGCTTTTTGGTTTATTTATTATATTAGTTTATTGTTTGCTACAATTGTTATACATTTCTTCAGGCAGCAGTGACTAATTCATTTACCTTTAAATGTTTTCACCAAATGTTCCCTGGGTAGCCACCTCAGCAATGGCAGAGTAAAGTGGAAAAAAAGGCAGCCCTTATAGCCTATCCTTCAGGGTATACAGACACATCGAAACAACCAACCATAATCCTTTGAGAAAAAGGTCCAGTCTGCTCACTCTTTCACCAGTATCTCCACCTAGAATGCAGGCTTTTGTCTTAAAGGACATCACAGAGCTGGGGAATGGGATATGGAGTCAAAGCAATTTCAAATTTTGCAAATATCTGTCTCCCAACTCAGTTTCAACTATTTTTTTTCTTGATTGAGCATTCCCCTCATTGTTGCACTCTTTTGGTTAGTTTCTGGAGTTCAGAAAAACTGATTGTGACAGGTTTTGCCAATTTATTAGTTGCTTTTTTTGTTTGTTTGTTTGTTTTTTGGAGGAATAGGCTTTTGGAACTCTCTATTCTTCCATTTTCACACTAACTGAGAAAGTTAATGAGGCTTTTTGCTTAAAGGATTTTTTTAGCCTGAATTCTTTCTATTTTGAGTCCAGCAGTAGTTGGCATTTTAATCCACGCATGGCCACTGCTATAGACTGAATTGTGGCCCTGCAAAATTCAAATTTGAATTCCTAGGCCTCAGTGTGACTGTACTTGGGGATAGAGATTTTAGGATGTAATTAAGGTTAACTGAGTTCATAATGATGGGGTCCTAATCTGATAAGGTTAGTGGCCTTATAAGAAGAGAAAGAGAAATAACATTTCTCTCTCTCTCCGTGCACATGCACAGAGGGACAGGACATGTGAAAACTCTATGAGAAGGCAGCTGTATGCCAGGAAGAGAGTCCTCACCAGAAATCGACCCTGCCAAACCTTGATCTGGAATTTTCATCTTCCAAAACTGTGATAAATAGATGGTGACGGGTCTGGAGTGAGCGTGCCAGAGGACAGAGAGAGCCTGTGAAGTGTGCGCTGAGCTGCTAGAGTACTATTTGCATTTCCAAGAGCAACAAAAAACTAATAAATCACTGATCAACTAATCT
>NW_007726689.1:565023-604929 GCF_000696425.1 Galeopterus variegatus | reverse complement strand
GATTTTCTTCACTCAACGAGCAGAGTAAGAGACAACTGCATTGACGCCATGATGGAACTAATAACTGCTTATTATATAATGATAGTAATTAACTTCAGGGATATATAAAGATAAGGTGGAACTAAATAGTGGAAGCCTGATGGGGTAATGGCATCTTTTTCTATTATTACCGAAGAAGGGAAAGACTTCCTAAGTCAAGGATTTATGGTATAAATTCAAAGATAGCCACTAAAGAAATAGAAATATAATGTTTAATTTCTAAACCAAGTAGAGTAAGAAAAGGGGGAAGATTTTAAAAAATCTTTATTAATCCAATACAAATTAGAAAAGGAAGAAACAAAAGCAAAGAAAAAGCAGGGTAAATAATAAGCCCAAAATAACATAGGAAAAATACATCCAACAATGTAAATAATCACAGTAATGTAAATGGACCAAACTCTAGTTAACAGTGATTGTCATATTAGATTTTTTTTTTTTAAATCTAGGTATGTGCTGTTTGTAAGGAACACACCTGAAATATAAAGATACTGAAAGATTGGAAGTAAAACAATGGAAAAAGATTTGAACAAAGCAGTTAATCTTGCTTATTATAATTGGATAACATATGTATTATATAGAATCCTGCACATGGAGCATTTAAAAAATAGCCACAAAGGAAGTCTCAACAAATATTTTAAAAATTGTCATCATACAGGGACATTTTCTGACCACAATGCAGTTAAAGAGGAAATCCATAACAAAAAATTAACCTAAAGCAAACTAATATATTCATTTGGAAAGTAAAAAATAAACTTTTAAATTACATATGGGTTAAAGAAGAAATTATATTGAAAATTAGAAAATATTTTGAACTGGGCAATAAATAAAATACCAATTATGGAGGTTTATGGCATGCAGATGAATTGTTACCTAGAGGAAAATTTGTACCTTAAATGTTTACGTTAGGAAACTAAGAAAAATTGAAAATGGTTGAATTAAGCATTCAACTCAAAGACTTAGAAAAAGGAAATAAGGAAAAGAAGCTAAAGTGAAAGATAATAGCAAAGATTAATGAAATAGAAAATAAACAAGAGACGATTTACAAATACAAAAATCCAAAAGACTAAGCAAATAGACAAACCTTTGCATGACTAATCAAGGAAAAAAGAGAAAAGGCATAAATAAACAATATTAGGTATGAAAAAGTGGACATAATTATAGATGAGTAGACGTAGACAGTAATGAATGTATTTGTAGCTCTTGGAATCACCAAAGGATTTATGTCCAGATCTTTTAGTAAACTTACAGATGCTTGTGCTCAGCAGGTTCTGAGTGCTAGGTGAAAATGAACACATTTAATCATCATAACAATTCTGAGGTGGGTAGATAATATTCTCAGGTTACATATGAGGAAATTGAGGCACAGAAAGATTAGGTAACCAAAAAGCAAATGATTGGAACAACAAAATCAACCCTGAGAAAATCCACTGATGCCAACACTCACTGCTGAAATCCAAGGTCACGGCAGGCCACATTGGCCTCCGTAATGCTCCAGGTGCTCTTACATATGAACGTTTTCTTATCTTGATCCACAAGTTTTACTTCAACAATTCCCTCTGAATCTTTATTTTTATATCTCAAGGAAACATTAAAACTTCCTAAAATAAAAAAATCAAAACAATGAGCAATATTTAGGCATTCACTTTACCCCCCTCTTAATTAAAAGACTTTAAAATAATAAAATACATAATTTCAAGTTAACTTTGAACACTACGAATATTTTAACAAATAATAAGCAATTATCTTATGAATGCTTATTATGTTCAGTGGCTGTGCTATCTAGTCATATAGAAGATCCTTAAATCCTTACATCAACCCTATGAAGATTATGCCTGTGGTTTTCCCCATTTTTGCACACAAGGAAGCTAAATCTAGAAGAAGTTAAATTACTGGCCCAAATGGTGAAGCGAGGAATTGGAACCTGCTCTATGGATCTTTCCAAAGTCCATGCTCTTAAAAGTATGCCAAACAGTTAAAATGTAGAAAGGGTTATGTATTCTCACGTATTTAAGGCATTTAATGCCTCAGGAGAGAAAAAGTCTGACACTGACAAAATAACTTCCACAATTTATTGCCTTCTTTTTCTCCAACAGGTGATAGAGATAGATGGGCTCAAACAGGGTGCTTTCTTCCTCCTTTTCCACAGTACTTCAACTCAGCGTCGTAAAAATTTATAGACTATTGTGAACTGGTGTACGTCATGGTGCCTTTAAAAAGAATGTTTTAAGTACTTCTCTGATAACTTTAAATCAGAAGACAAGGAGCCTGAGTTTTGCTGTTATAATTAAAATTTAATGCTCCCTTTCTGTGTGCCAAGCACTGCATGAAGAGCTTTACATTCATCATTTTATTTCATTTTCACAAGCCTTATGACTTAGGGACTTCCATTATTCACATTTTACAGATCAGGGGATTGGGGTCCAGAGACATCACACAGCTTGTCAGTAACTGAGGTGGGGTTCAGAGGTGCTTGAAACTAAATCTGTCTGCCAGTGAGATCCCTAATCTTAACCACTTTACTAATCTGAATGTTATGGTCCCAGCCTCCTCATTACATTAGGCCCCTGAACAAGTACAGGCAGCTGTTTGGTCTGATGTGCCAAGTTTACTGGGTTGGAGTATGCCTCAGATCAGCAGTGGCTCAGGCTCCCCTTGGATAATCAGGGCCAGTGGGGTTGGGGCTGGGGGAGAGGGATGCAGGCTGGGGAGAGGGACGTGGGCTGGGGAGATGGGTGCTAGAAGAAACTTGGGGAGCTAGAGGTCCAAAGGTGGGCCTGAGGCCTGATTAGACTATTTGTCAGTACCAACCTCATGTCAAGACTTTTTCATTGGGTTCTGAACCAACTTGATGGCCCTGGGAACAATCCCTTTAACCAAGTAGAAGTGAAGGTGGGGACCATTCTAAAGGGCTGGCAGCAGGGAGGGCACAGGCACTGAAGGGAAGGCCTGGCCTCAGAGCCACGTGCTCTGGACTCAAGGGCTGGCTGGATTCTGGTGACCCCTGATTTCTTTAGTTATTGCCCCAATTACTATGAAGTGTCTAGAGAAGAATTTTGAGTTGTCATCATAACATTTCACAGGAAAAGTATTTTCTAATAGAAAGTATGGCACACAATTGCTCTCTTATATCAAAGAATAACTTGAAAACTCGACTTTACCTACCTTTAGCTCTGCATGTTCCATTGTGTAAAAACTTTGATTCCGGACGAATACATTCCAAACTCTTTTGTTTACAGTAAGTTGGGTAGCTTTTCCCATTAGTTGAACACACTGAGGTGCCATTCTTTGGGCACTGATAAGGGAGTTTACAAACACAGGTCCCCTCAATGCATCTCTGCCACGGTTGGCAGAAGACTTTATTGCAGGAGAGATGTGTGTATTTATTCATTAAGCACTTTTTATCCACCAGGTCCTCTTGAGATGTGTCTGATGTTGAAGTGAGCTGCAAAACACAAACATTAACTGAGCAACAAACTAAAGTCTTCTTTTTGAAGATGAGTAAGTGAAGGAAAAGTACAAGACAGACCCACCCCACAGGACGGATGAGAGTGGTGTGGTCTGGTGGTTTTAAGAATTAGATGAACCTGGCTTCTAGTCCCAGCTTGGGCACTTTATAGTTATATGGCCTTGGGCAAGTGACCCTCATGAAATGTGAATTTCCTCCTCTGTAAAATGGGGATAATATCTCCTATTTTGCAAGGATATTATAAGTATTAGAAATAATATGTGTGGAATGGTTGGCAGGTACTAGGCATGAAATTAATGGAAGCTATTATCATCCTAAGACCAACATAAAATTCTGCCTTTGAAGAAATCAGTGGATCTCCACAGTAAGTCAGAGTAACAAACTTGGTGCTGAATATAGTCTCATGGAATGAACTGATGTATTAAATTTATAAATTCTATTATTAAATTCAAAACCATTTATTAAACTCCTACTGCATGCGAAATCTTGCTAAGATGAAGGGCTTGATGTCCAGGCAATAAGATAGAAACACACATAATAGCTACAGTACAAGGCAGACTATGGTTAAGTAATGTAACAGTGGTGCAAATACAACAGAGTAGTCTTAGAAAACCAGGGTGGGAGAGATTAAATCTTTTGAGGAGGATTTTAAAAGACCTCTTTGAGGTGGTACCATTTAATAAAGGCCAGAAAGGGTGGGTGTAGCCATCAGAGGGCTGGTGGGAGCAACACACAGAGGAGGGCTGGTGCAGAACATATTTAGGGCATCATGAGCAGTCCCAACACTCGAATGTACAGCATTGTGTGTGCTTCAAATGGTCATTGGTCAGGAAACTGGGGAGGAAGAGGCAGCAAGAGTGAGGCATGAAAATGTTTTGGAAAGACACTTGAGCAAGCAAAAGCAATAGTATTCAACAATTTATTTAATGTAGGGGTTGAGAGTGGGTCATAGCTTTTGATACTGAATGAATGTAAGGATGTGTAGTGCCATTAACCAAAAGCAATATTAAGTTAAAGGAGAACATTATGAATTTGGTTTGGGAGTCTGAGGTGCCTGAAGGACATGCGTCTGGAATATTTTTTAGGGAAAATGTGTACCTGAAGTTTGGAAGACAGATCATTAGCTCATGTATCAATGAATTCAATAAGTGAGTTAGTGATCACTATTCTTGCCAGGGAATGGCCTAAGGCTAGATAGAGGGATAAAAGTCCCTGCCCTAAGGAGCACACCAACCTGGAGAGAGACAGGCAAGTATGACTGACAATTTCCCTGATAGACATGGGGTGGGGATGTCATTAGGACAGTGTTCTGGACCCCTGAGCCTGACTAAGAGATGGGAACATTTCCAGGAGAAGCTGATGTCTTGGTTTGAATTCTGAGGGCACTGAGGGGGAGTCAGCTGGAGGAGGGAGGTGGGTAGGCTCTCCAGGCAGGACTGTGAGAAAGAGAACAACCAGCTTGAGGCTGGAGAAGAGGGTGAGGGGGTGGCAGGGGATGAAGGAGCAAGTCCCAAGAGAGCCACTGACGGGCTTTAAGCAGGGAAGCAAGTTTGCACTTTAGAAAGATCCTTCTGGAGATCAAGTCAGACAGGCAAGAGGCTGGTTAAACCTGCAGGAATCCACAGGAAATATGAGAGCAACAAACAGGCCATTTGGGTCAAAAGTCAGTTTATGGAAAACCAGCACTCTCCCTGTCCTCCAGTTACCACCTCTGGGGGGTGGGCATCTTATCCTCTGGTCTCCCCATCCCTGAACAGTGACAGCCCCCTCCTTTCTCAGAGCCCTCCAGCTGCAGTAACAGTGAGCTGGGGCAGAGACAAATGGAGTAGTTTTAAATGCTGTTTTGAAGACAGATAGAAACAAACTAATTAAAACCATGCAAAAATTTGCAAAAGCTGTAAAAGTCATTCTCTCCAATATACTTCTCCTTAAACTTTATAAATAGTCATACAAACAAGAAAATTTGATGAATTGGTCATTTCGTAAACTGGCTTTTGACACAGTGATCTAGAATGAAATCTGCCAGCTACGTACTTTTCATGGTTCCATGTATATCATTTTAGCACTTATTAGAGTTGGAATTTTTGTAATTATCTCTCTCCTATATCTTCCGATGGCCAGATTGTAAGAGCCTTGACAGTGGAGACCTTTTACGTATCACCCTTATGTTGAAGGCGCAATACTCTAATTGGGTACAAGTAGAAAGCAACTTGATTCTTCCCCACACATATCCCTTTAAACACTTTCTGAAGTCTCATTCCTCCTTGATCTTTGGATAGAAACTTGGGTAAGTGTCATAACTTTCTCAGTCACCCTTAGATGAAAACAAAACCAAAAAATTAAAAGACATTTAGTCCCAGGAACAGTCACTAAACGGCAATGACAATGTCCAGTCCTGTGTAACTATTGAAACTCTGACCTCCATTCCAGGTGAAAGCTTCTCCTTTCTCCCAGCTCAGACTCGCTCCAGGGATGTGGTGGGCTCTTTTTGAGCTCTCCTCCACCCACAGCTTGCGGGTCATGCTTCCCACCTCGTGGGGTTAGATTAGGAGGGGGAGAGAGGAATGGGCAGCCGGGTCTCATCTGACTCTTACTGCAGTGCTCTAGCCTTGGCAGAGTGGGGGTTATAGTCGAATCTCTCTCGCGGAGTACTTGAAGGTTCTCTAGACATTATGTTACTGGGAGCACTTGATGCCAACTCACTGAACACCAGCAGCCCCTCTCCTCTAGCTGGCCACATAGGGTGTGTGTCTTCTCAGCTTCTGCATTCAACAGTACACCTCCAGCCTCTTTGTGCCGAGATTGCTCACTCTTGACAGGGAGTCACTTGGGCAGGACTCCTATTTCATACGATCCCCAGGTACATTCCTTCCTCAGGGCCTCCATCTACCTGTTACATCTTCTGCTGCCTGCCCCTGGAAGCAGGGCTTGCTCCAACACAGCCACCTCTCTTTGCTCTTCCACCAGGCACCTTTAGCTATAACCTTGGGTATTTAATTTTTTCACGTGTGGGTTGAATATCAGCTCCTTTGTCCCCTCAGACTCCGGTGAATACATGTCAAGCATTCTAAGGGGATCTATGGGAGGCCCTTTTACAGTGCTTGAAGAGAAGCAGCAGCACTGTTGACTTCATCCTCATTGCTGGTGGGGGTGGGGGTGGGGCAGGAAGTAAAAGGGAAAATGCCACCTCTCTGTTATATAAAATTATAGGGGGCCATTGTTTTGAACTGAGCTCCTGTACCAGGTCCCAATGGAACAAACCAAAATGGAGCCACTTGTTTTAAGTACCACATAATTAAACTGAAACTTTAAGGAAGCAGGAAAATCCCCCAAATAGAGTGGTTTTTTCTAAGAACAGGAAACTCACAACAACTAGTCAGAAAGGATCAGTCAACTTCAGCTGGCATGGTAAGGAAGTCCCCTCTGCTTTAATCCTTACAAAGAAAGTGACTTGAAGTAACCTGATGTCAACCAATCCACTTTTTATATTGTTTCCTTGTTCCTGTTCAAACTGCCTTACAAAAACCCACTGATCTGCCATGCCCTATGGAGCTCCTATTTATTTCTATATGGGATGCTGCCCAATTCAGGAATTGCTAATAAAAGCCAATTAGATCTTCATACTCAGTTTGTGGAAATTTTTTTTTTTTTTAAAGATGACTGGTAAGGGGATCTTAACCCTTGACTTGGTGTTGTCAGCACCACCCTCTCCCAATGAGCTAACTGGCCATCCCTATATAGGGATCCGAACCTGTGGCCTTGGTGTTATCAGCACCACACTCTCCCAAGTGAGCCATGGGCCAGCCCTAATTTGTGGAAATTTTGTCTTTTGACAACTGCAAGAACTTTCTCAATAGGAATTCCCAGTCTCTTCACTTTCAACCCTTTTATATTTTCAAGTTAAGAGTTGCAAAATCAGTTCAGGACCACTTCCTTTGAACTTTCACATTCCAATTAGCTCAGCTGGGAGTATGAAAACGCTGAATATTTTTCTTAGCCTTTTGGGTTTTAGTCAAAACTCAGAAAGAGTATTATTTTAATATCCTTTTACAAATATTTTGTTTACCTTTGAGTCCCTAGCATGTGGCACAGTGCCCAGTATTAATTGAATGGATGGTGAAAAATAATGGCAAAGACAGAACATTGAGGAGAATTCACATTTAAGGAACAGACACGAGATTTTGTTTCCTGGCAAGAGGGGTGTTGCTTGGGTGTCCAATGCTGCAGAGAGCTTCAGAGGATAAAGGTTGAAAAGAGGCCACTGGATTTGATGAACATAAGTCCTTGGGCCTTTTGAGGAAGTAGTATTAGCTGAGTGTTAGAGGCAGAAACTAGACCTTAGTGAGTTGAGACTGGGACAGGAGGTGAAGAAATGGTTCACTTTTAGAACCTCAATTGGTCTTGAGGTTGGACACAGGCAGCTGAACACAGGCACTTAAAAAAAAGAATATTTTTACTTCCTCTCCAAGTCCCATTAAAGTGAGAGTAAAGGATTTTTTTTTTTTTTTTTTTAGAAAGGCATAAACAAAAAGGCCAAAGAGAGTGGGAAGAGTTCTACAGGACTCAAGATGTTGCAGAGATACTGTAGAATCTAAGTAGCCTGGAATACTGGGCCAACACATGGAGGATGGGTTCACTGAAGAGTCACTCAGACCCATAGTGGACTTTGGATAAGCAAAAAATAAATTTTTGTTGTGTTAAGCCATTGAGATTTTGGGATTGGTTCTTATTGCTGTCTAACTCGGCCTATACTGACTGATACCATCTTCATAATTCTAGAGAGTATGGGACCTAAATAATTCTGATTGCAAGCTGACTGAGGCATACTAAAGAAGTTTTTTCCACTGTTATTGAGCCTGGAGTTAAGAGCTGAAATAGAAGAGTATCAAATACCTGGACCAGGTACTCCTGATTGTGGCCCTTCGCCACCTATGTCAAAACCACCTGAGGTGTGTCATCTTACAAATGCAGATTATTGTACCCAAACAATCAGCCTTCTGAATCATAATCTCTGGGGCTGATCTTGGAATCTGCACTTTAAACAAGCTCCATAGGATTCTTATGTTCACCAAGAACTGAGAGCTACTCCTGTGCCCTAATAATTTTCAAAGTGTGTTATGCACACCTTGGGGAGTGTGAAGATAACCCAGTGGAATGTGGGGAAAATATTAGAAATTATATTAACTTTCATGGTTTATTGAAAAAGTATAAAGAAAGAGAATCATCTTTACTAATATTTAAACATGGATTGGCACTTGTGCCTGCACTCATAGCATATTTATTCAGTATTTATCCAGAACCCACTATGGCCAGGTACTGTTCTAAGTCCTGGAGATACAAGAGTGAACTGTACAAAGTCATAGAGTTTACATTTCTAGTAGGAGACAGACAAAAACGAATAAACAAATACATAGTATGACATGTGTGACAAACGCTACATAGGGTAAGAGGATGGAGAATGTGGGGAGTGAGGAGGAAAATTGCTGTTTTGCACAGGGTTGTCAGAGAAGACTCTGGGGAGAAGGCTACCTTCTCCCAGAGGCCTGAGTGTGAGGAGCAAGCCAGGCTGATATCTGGGGGTGAAGTATCAAAGTCAGAGGAAACAGGAGAAGCAAAAGTTCTGAGGTAGAAGCACAGGTGATGCCTCCTTGGTCAAGGGGCCAGTGTGGTGGGAAGGGAGTAAGTAATGGAGAATGGGAGGAGATGAAGTCAGAATCGGAGGGGTGGGTGATAGGTCACTGAGGACCTTGTTGGCTATGGTGAAAACTTTGGCTTATTCTCTGAATGAAATATAAAGCATTGGTGGATGTGAACTCTCCAACATTTTATAGGTTGAGCAGTTGAGGAAGAAGGAGACTGACAAGGTGTGGCCAGTAAAGTAAATGGTGAATAAGTGGCAAATGGTGGCACAGAAGCAAAGAGGAGGAAGGGGTGATAGCAACTGTGTCTAATGCTTCTCCACGGTGACCTTAACAAATGTAATTTTGGTGGAATAGTAGGAAACCAAGTCTAACTGGATTCAAGTATAGCAAGTTTTTGAGAGTTTAGATGTAAAAGGCACAGAGAAATGGGGTGATAATTGGAGGTGGCTATGGAGTTAGAGGAGGATCACGTACATGTGCTTGGTTAAGGGACAGTGTGGATGAAATATGCTAGTCTTAGCTAAAGTAATTCTCACAAATTGACAAATGACTTAAAGAGATTCTCATAGAGAAATGAACTCTGGATTGAAAATAATGCCAAAACGCAACACCAGTGAACAACAAGAAAATGGCACCGTCTATGTTTCTAACCCCAGTAGAAGCTGTTCATCAGCCACATTATGTAATTAAAAACAATGAAAAGCTAATCGGATATGACAAGAAGTCAGCTCGTCCCGTCCCATCAGCAGTGTCAAAAAGACTATTTGAAATATAGATTTACATCTAATATTAATGATGAACCTCTCTATGTATTGTGTATATTGCTCTTTGTAAGATTTCTTTTCCAGCTAATACACCATTAAAATCAAATGAAAAATTTCAAAAATAATGTGTGATTAATGGCATCATTCCATGAAAGATTAATGGTGAACATTATTATTACAATATTATGTTTAAAATTTTGTTTGTTCTTAAGTGTATTTATTTGTACAGATTGCATTAATTATTTGTAAATAAATATATTTACATATATTGGGAATACATGCTCAGAAGTTTTTAGCAATTATCACTATAGTTGCAAAAACACGATTTCATCTTCATCTGCAAAACATGATTCCATCTCCCTTTTAGCTGCTGCTGCTTCTTTGTGTATGTGAATTTATTTTTTTTCTTTTTGGTCCTTACCTTGGTGTTTGTAATGATGTAACCATGATTTTTATGTGAACTTTGTCTTTTTTCTCTAGGCAGGATTACAATGAAACCATTCGAGATAGATGGTCATTAGAAAACAAACAAGAAAAAAAGATCTCCTATTCTAGGTCTTAACAACACCAGTGTATATAGCTATATTTCAGATATTCAGTGTATAGCTTTATTTCAGATATCTCTGTCATCTTGTTTTTTCCTTTTCCATCTTTAACCTAGAAACAAAGAAAACAAGATGATCAACGATGACCGAAGTGAGGAAAAGTTCACTACTTTCCCCCTCCTCTGGGCATTATTAGAAAGTATCCTTTCTACTGCTAACTAGTTGTGTGATCTTGCGTACGTGACTTTACCTTTCTAATCCTGTTTCCTCTTCTATAAAATGTGGAAAATAAAAATAATGTTCTCACAGAACTATTGTGAGGATCAAATGAAAACACTTAAGATGCAATATAAATTCTGCTATGAGGGTGATTGTGGTAGATGGCCCCAATTCTCCCATTTCATGCCAGTCATAGCTGTGCCTCTCACTGGGGACAGGATGTATTTTCCTACTCTTTGACTCTGGGCATGGCCATGTGACTTGCTTTGGCTAATGGGAAGTCAGCAGATGTGACACAAGAGATGCTGGAAAGTACTTGCGCAACTGGGTTTGTCCTTGTGTTTCTCTGCCATAACTATGAGAAGAACATGGCCAGCTGGTAAAGACATAGAAGAACCACTCCAGCTGAGCCCAGCATAGATCAGCTGATCGCCAGCTGACCTACAGAATTGTATACTAAATGAGGTTGTATGCCACTGAGATTTTGTGGGGACTTATTATGGCATTAACCAACTGGTACAATAATGATTTCCCTGAAAAACACTGTGTAAAAAATGGAAAAGTCACAAAGAGTAAATAATATAACACTTTGTCTTTCTTCCAGAGGTGAATAAGTAAGTTGCATGCAGGAGTTAGCGACCATATCAGAAACCTTTCCATTGGAAGAGTTTTAGGCCCCTTTTGGCCTCAGTTCCTCCCCATCGTGGTCTTCACTAGCAATTTTTTTCTCCAGTTTTTCTCTTCTTGGAGCTGCCCATCTTGCATCACATCTTGGAGCAGCTCTGTCTCTGATATAAAGCCATGCCCCAGACATCCCAGCAACCCCTTAACCAGCGGTCATTCTATCCAGATTGAAAAATAGTTAGGGAGAGAATGTTTCTCTATTAATACCTAATAATTAATTTTTTCCAGCTCACATAAAAAATTTGTTATGGTCTTTTGTTGTTTTTGTTGTTTGTTTTTATGTTTTAAATAAATATCCCTCTTTTCACAGGATCAGAATGCTGTTGGAAATTGTGGAAAGATGTATGGTGTTGGCAGGGAGGATGGAGTCATGTACACTGTTCTTTAGTCTCTCTGAAACATTGGGAGTATTGTTTTGGGGTCAACTCCATTATTTTTGCCTCAGAGATTAAAAAAAATTGGCCTAGTTTCTTGTTGTTTTCTTAATGAACGTGAGATGCTGAAATTTTCTTTTTCTTTTTCTTTTCTTTCTTTTTTTTTTTTTGAATAGGAAATGTAGAGAAATGTTAAAAATAGGTTCGAAAAGGTACACATGAAATTTGTATTTCCTTCCTTCCCTTATCCTCTCAACCCACCCAGGCCCCACCTCAGAGGCTGTCACTTAGTTCCTTGTGAATCTTTCCAGAGATCATCAATGTATATGTGGGCCCATATTTTACTCTCCAATCTTGCCCCCATCAACCAGTGCAATTTGCAACTAGTGGCCCTATAACTAGCCCCTTAAATGGCCTGAAGATCATTCCCAATGTTTTGCTATTATAAACAATGCTGTAATGAATCTCCTTATATAATACACATCATTTCTCACATATGCTAAGTATACCTGTCAGATATTTACCTGGAAGTGAAATTGATGAATCAAAAGAATGAGCAATTTTAATACTGAATTAATACTAATTTCTCTCTATGGAGGTTGTTTTAATTTGCATTCTCATCATCAATATATGACAGTGTGTAGTTTCCATTCGTTGGCCAGAGTATATACCTTATTAAACTTTTTTATCTTTGCCAATTTGACACGTAAAAATGTTACCACAGTATACTTTTGCTTGCATTTTTCCCTGTGAGTGAAGTTGAGCATCTTTCAATATACTCCAATTTTAAAAGAGATTTTTATTTTTTCTTCACATACTAACTATATCATTTGCTGATATAAATTTGATTTTTTTCCTGTTTCGTGTGTGTGTGTGTAGTGTGAACTCCTTATATATTTAAGAAATAAGCACTTTGTCTAGAATATGAGTTGCAAAAAATTGTCTATTGACAATGGCAAGCCTAGTATATTTGTTACACAGCAGATACTTTTTAAACACCCCCCCCAAACAAATTATTTTCAGTAAAAATCAAGTAATGAAAGGAATAATAAATTATGCAGAAAATGCAAATGGTGAAAATTTTCTTTTATTGAAATTCGTATATACAAGGGCACTTCAAAAAGTTATTGGAAAAATAAAATTGAAAGATAATACAGGGCCGGCCCCATGGCACACTCGGGAGAGTGCAGCGCTGGGAGCATAGCGTTGCTCCTGCCGCGGGTTCGGATCCTATATAGGAATGGCCGGTGTGCTCACTGGCTGAGTGCGGTGCAGGCAACACCGAGACAAGGGTTGCGATCCCCTTACCGGTCACGAAAAAGACAAAAAAAAAAAAAAAGATAATACAAATCTTTCCATGAACTTTTTGAAGCACCTTTGTATTATCATGCCTGTAAAAAAATTTAAAAAGTAAACTACATATTACAGTATGAACAAGAAAAAAAGATTAATAATTTAAATTACATTAATGTATTTAATGAAAAAGAGAAAAATCATACTTGTATATACATCTGTTGCAGTAATAAATAATATATAGTTTAACAACAATTAAAACCATTAACGAAAAAGAATAGCAAATAAAAAAGAAGAAATTTCATTTGAAAGATAGAACTCAAATTTGATAAAGTATTTCCTGCATGAAGTACACTTTGCACTTAGCAAGCAAAAGGATTGTACCTCCAGTATTTTATATTTTAAAAACAAAAACTCCAATTGGCCATTAGTACATAAAAATTGAATAACTCAACTTTTGTTTCTTCATCCTTACAATTATTGTGACAACATTTTTAATTGAATCTGCTATTTAAATTTAGGAAAATGTAATATCACAGGGTTTGAAGACAGTAATACAGTAACTGTACCTGAAGTGAGCTTGAACAATTCCAGTGCGTTAAATATATGAGATCACCTATGTCAAGTCTGAACTGATAGTTGACTGAATTAACTTCCATTTATAACACAATATCTATTAAAGGATAAATAAAAGCAAAAAGAGCTTATCTGAGGTTTACATTTGTATTTTAAAAACTCAACAGCAACCTCAGCAATTGTTAACTGTGCTATCCAATACAATAGCCACTAACAAAATGTGATCATTTAAATTTAAATTAATTAAATTTGATTTAATGACGGGCCGGCCCGGTGGCGCACTGCTATAGTGCGCCGCTTGGGAAGTGCGGCGGCGCTCCCGCCGAGGGTTCGGATCCCACATACAGACTGGTTCCCGCTCACTGGCTGAGCGAGGTGTGGGAGCAACGCTGAGGGTTGCGATCCCGTTGCCGGTCCCGGAAAAAGACAAAAAAAGGAAAAAAAAAAATTTGATTTAATGAGAATTCTTCTGTTTCCAGCCAAGATAGAGTAATATGGACCAGATTTATCCTCCAGCCTAAAATGACCAAGAAATAGACAAAATATAGGAAACAATGGTTTTCAAGACACTGGACACCAGGCAATAAAGGGTAGTGAGCCCTGAGAATTGAGAAACAAGAGAGGTGAGCCCTGCAATTGTTCCATTTTATTGCCTTGAGAGAGTTTCCAGGCTGTGGTGCAGAGAGGGTGAGCTTGGCTGAGCCCAAGGGGACTCCTTGACTTGAGAAGACAGAGCTGAGAGTCTACCGAAACCAAAGCAGCTGTAGTTCACAGAATAAGGTATTGGAAAGAAGAAAGTGGTATAGAGAGAGAAGTTTGGAGTTCTGTAGAAGGTCCCCTTGAGTACTCAGCTGATTCATCAGCACCTGTGTGTAGAGAAACTACCAGAAGCTGGGGAAAGAACCACTGAAAAGAATTTGAGGTTAACAGTGCCCATACTCAAATAGGGCTGTGAATTGTGCTTGTTCTTACCACTCAAACTAGAAAACTTATGATTCATGGGGAATTGGGTAAAGTACACAGAAGGATCTTGCCTCAGTAGTGTGGAATAATTAGCCCTAGACTGAACACTATTCTAAATCCTACCTAAGAAAGTTTAAGAACAAGACCTGAACAGATCGAACTGTGTCTATGTAACTAAACTGCATCCCAGAAAAAAGCTCAATAATATTTGTAGGAATAAAAAAAAAATACCCAACATTAAACAAGATAAAATTCATAATATCTGGCATCTAATAAAAATACTAGTCATGCAAAGAAGCCAGAAAATATGACCCATAATGAGGAGAAAAATCAATCAATTAAAACTTATCCAGAATTCTAATACAGATGTTAAAATTAGCAGGCAAGGATATTAAAACAGTTATTATAACTGTATTCCATATGTTCAAAAAATTAAATAGAGATGTGGAAGATATGAAAAATATCCAAATTGAACTTTTACGGATGAAAATGACAATATATGAGATTAAAATAGTGGATGGACCTAACAACAGAGCAGACATTGCAAAGGGAAAGATTGGCAAACTTAAAGACATTAATACAAACTGTCCAGAATGAAACACAAAAATAACAAAGAATTTAAGAGTATAAGTTAGTTTTGGGACAACTTCAAGCAGCCTAGTATATGTGTAAGTGGAGTCTCCAAGCAGAGGAGAGAGAGGAGAGAACAAAAAACACATTTGAGGAAACAATGGCCAAAAATTATCGAAATATTTTGAAAACTGTAAACACAAAACAAAATGAATGAACTACAAACTTATAAGAAACATGAAGGAAACTTCACCAAGGCACATCATACTCAAATTGCTCAAAAACCAGTGATGAAGAGAAAATCTTCAAAAGAGCCAAAGAAAAAATACACACTATGTACAGAGGAACAAATGCAAGGATGACAGCAGATTTCTCATCAATAACGCAAGTAAGAGGACAGTGCAGCAGTGTTTTTAAAGTACTGAAAGAAAAAACTATCAACCTATAATTCTATACCCTGAAAAAATATCAGTCAAAAATTAAGACAAAATAATAACCTTTCTAGACATACAAAAGCTGAAAGAATTAATTAACAGCATATTTGCACTACAAGAAATTTTTGTTGTTGTTTTGGCAGCTGGCCAGTACAGGGAACTTGACCTTGGTGTTATAAGGCCATGCTTTACACAACAGAGCTCACCAGCCAGCCCCCAAGAAAATTTTTTGTAAGTCCTCCAAGCTGAAGGAAAATTATCCTACATGAAAATCTCCATCTACAAAGAGAAACAAATAATACTGGGAATCTCTGAACTTTTGGTGTGGGGGAAAGATATCCTTTATCTTTGCTTTGTGCCTTTTTTTTTTTATTGTTGTTCTATCTCTGTGTGACTTTGGTATCAGGATAATATTGGCCTCATAGGATGCATTAGGAAATGTTCCCTCCTCTGCTATTTTTTGGAAGAGTTTGAGAATTCACCAGTGAAGCCATCTGATTCTGGACATTTCTTTGCTGGCAAGTTAAAAAAAAAAATTTATTATTGATTCAATCTCTTTAATTGCTATAGGTCTGTTTAGGTTTTCTATTTCTTCTTGAATCAGTTTTGGTAATTTGTGTTTCTAGGAATTTGTCCATTTCATTTAGTTGTCTAATTTGCTGGCATACATTTAGTTGTTCATGGTGTTCTTTTATCACTCTTTATTTATGTAACGTTAGTAGTAATGTCTCCAATTTCATTTATGATTTTAGTTATTTGCATCTTCTCTCTCTCTTTTTCTTAGTCAGCTAAGGTTTGTCAATTTGGCTGATTGTTCCAAAGAACCAACTTTTGATCTTGTCGATTCTATTGTCTTACTATATAGTTTGTCTCCACACTAATGTTTATTATTTCCTTCCTTCTGTAAGCTTTGGGTTTAGTTGCCAACCAAAATAATACAATATTGGCTTCTATATTCGCCTACGTAGTTAACTTTACTGGACTTCTTTATTTCTTCACATGACTTTGAGTTACTGTCTTGTGTTCTTTCATTTCAGCATGAAAAACTCCCTTTCTTGTAATGCATTTCTTGTAGGGCAGGTATACTAGCCACTAGTTATCTCAGCTTCCATTTATTTGTAAATTTTTTTATTGATAGAAGATCAATAAGTAAATAACTTGAACAGTACTACAAACCAACTAGACCTGATAACTAGGCATATACATTTCTCAAGGATAGTTTTGTCAGATATAAAATTCTTGATTGACAGTTCTTTACTTTCAGCAATTTAAAAATGTCATTTCACACTCTCTGGCTTCCATGGTTTCTGATGAGCAAGCTGCTGCTAATCTAATTGAGGATCTCATGACTGTTATGAATCACTTCTTTCTTCCTTCTTTCTTTTTAGACTCTCTCTTTGTCCTTGGTTTGACAATTTGATTATAATGTGCCTTGATATGGACCTTTTTTTGTGTTTATCTTTCTTGGTGTTCATTGAGCCCTTTTTTTTTTTTAAAGCAATTTATTTATTTTATTTATTTTTTGTTGTTGTTGGTAGCTGGCCAGTCTGGGGATCTGATCCCATAACCTTGGTGTTACAAGGCTGTGCTCTAACCAGATGAGCTAACCAGCCAGCCTCATTGAGCCTTTTAAATGTGTAGAGTCATGTAGTTTTTAAATCAAGTTTAGGAAACTTTCAGCCAATATTTCTTCAAATATTCTCTGTCACTTTCTCTCTCTTCTCTCCTTCTGGAATTCTCATTATGCATATGTTGGTATACTAGATGGCATCCTATGGATCTCATAGGCTCTGTTCATTTAAAAAATTTTTTTCTTCTCCTCTGACTTGATAATTTAATTGATCGATCTTCAAGTTTGCTGACTCTTCATTCTGCCTGTGTAAATCTTCTATTGAAACACCTTAGTAGACATAGAATTTTGAAAGCAACAAGAGAAAAGAAACACTTAACATTCAACAGAGTCCCAATATGGCTTTCAACAAATTTCTCAGTAGAAATCTTATGGGCCAGAGTGGAATAATATATTCAAAGTGCTGAAGGAAAAAGACTGTCAACCAAGAATCATATATCCAGCAAAACTAACTTTCAAATATGAATGATTAATAAAGTCTTTCATAGGCAAACAAAAGCTAAAGGCACTCATCAACACTATACGTGCCTTAAAGAAATGCTAAAGTGAGTTCTCCAGTCTGAAAGAAGATGATGCTAAAGTGTAACAAGAAAACATTTGAAGGTATAAACTCACTAGTAAAGTAAGTACACAAACTTAGAATACTCCAATGTTGTAAGTGTGGTGAATAAACCACTTATATCCCTAGTGTGAAGACTAAAGGACAAATTTAAGAAGATAATAAATACAATAACCATATAAAAGACAGGCAATATTAAAAGATGTAACATGAAACAACAAACTGTCAAAAAGTGGGTGGAATGAGGTAAAACTGTAGAGTTGGCTTTGGTATCTTTTTTTTTTTTTTCAGATTCTTGAAACTGAAGCTTCACATAAATTTATGTATTTATTTTTAGCTCCCACAAATAAGTGAGAACATGTGGTATTTCTCTTTCTGTGCCTGACTTATTTCACTTAATATAATTTTTTCTAAGTCCATCCATGTTGTTGCGAATGGTAGTATTTCATTCTCTTTTATAGCAGAGTAGAATTCCATTGTGTAGATATACCACATTTTCCTTATTCACTTGTCTGCTGATGGACATTTGGGCTGGTACCAACTCTTGGCTATTGTAAATAGTGCTGCAATAAACATGGGAGTACAATTATCCCTTCGACATGATGATTTCCACTCCTCTGGGTACATTCCCAGCAGTGGAATAGCGGGGTCCTATGTAGATCTATCTGTAATTGTTGGAGGAACCTCCAAACCATTTTCCATAAAGGCTGCACCATTTTGCAGTCCCACCAATGTGTAGGAGGGTTCCTTTTTCTCCACAACCTCACCAGCATTTATCTTTCTCAGTCTTTTGGATATTAGCCATCCTAACTAGAGTGAGGTGGTATCTCAGTGTGGTTTTGATTTGCATTTCCCAAATGCTGAGTGATGTTGAGCATTTTTTCATGTGTCTGTTGGCCATTCATATATCTTCCTTTGAGAAATACCCATTCAGCTCCTTTGCCCATTTTTTAATTGGTTTGCTTGTTTTTTTTGCTGTAAAGTTGTTTGATTCCTTGTATATTCTGGATATTAATCCTTTGTCAGATGTATATTTTGCAAATATTTTCTCCCACTCTGTTGGTTGTCTTTTCACTCTGTTAATTGTTTCTCTCGCTGTGCAGAAGTTTCTTAATTTGATATAACCCCATTTGTTTATTTTTCCTTTGTTTGCCTGTGCTTGGGGGGCATATTCATGAAGTCTGTAACCAATCCTGCTTCCTGGGGTGTTTCTCCTATGTTTTCTTTAAGGTGTTTTATTGTTTCAGGGTGTATATTTAATTTTTTAATCCATTTTGAGTTGATTTTGGTATATGGTGAGAGGTACAGGTCTAGTTTCATTTGCCTGCATATGGATATCAAGTTTTCCCAGCACCATTTGCTGAAGAGGCAGTCTCTTTCCCAATGTGTAGACTTGTTACCTTTGTCAAAGATCAGATGGCTGTAGGTGTATGGGTTAATTTCTGAATTCTCTATTCTATCCCATTTATCCATGTGTCTGTTTTTATGCCAGTACCATGCTGTTTTGGTTATTATAGCTTTGTATAGTTTGTATTACAGCTTTGTATAGTTTAAAGTCAGGTATTGCTATACCTCCAGCTTTATTTTCTTTTGCTCAGAATTGCTTTGGCTATTCGTGGTCTTTTGTTATTCCATATCAATGTTAGGATAGTTTTTTCCATTTCAGGGAAAAATATCATTGGAATTTTGATGGGGATTGCATTGAATCTGTAGATCACTTTGGGTAGTATGGACATTTTCACAATGTTAATTCTTCTAATCCAAGAGCATGGGATATCTTTCCATTTTCCTGAGTCTTTAATTTTTCTCAACAGTGGTTTGTAGTTCTTACTGTAGAGGTTTTTCACATCCTTGGTTAACTTTATTCCTAAATATTTTATTTTTTTGGTGGCTATTATAAATGAGCTAGCTTTCTTGATTTCTTTTTCTGCATGTTCACTGTTGGAGTATAGAAATGCTACTGATTTTTGTGTGTTGATTTTGTATCCTGCAACTTTGCTGAAATCATTTATCATCTTTATGAGTTTTTTTGTAGAGGCTTTAGGCTATTCGATATATAGGATCATGTCATCTGCAAATAGCTTTGGTATTTTTCTATTAGCCATTAAAATTAAGTTGTTATTAGTTTAAAAAATCTGTTATAACTATAACACATTTTTTTAAAACCCTATGGAAACCACAACACAAAAGCTTGTAAGAGACATACTAAAAATAAACAGCAAAAAGTCAAAATATACTAATAGAGAAAATCACTCAATTACAAAGGAAGACAGTAAGACTGGAAAAAAGGGTATACATAACAAGAAAAAAAAGTAGCAAAATAAAGAACACATTATCTGAATGTTTCTTTTTTTTTTTTTTTTGTCTTTTGTCTTTTTTCCGTGTCTGGCAACGGATCGCAACCCTCAGTGTTGCCCCCGTACCAGACCGGGGACCGGCAACGGGATCGCAACCCTTGGTGTTGCTCCCGCGCCTCGCTCAGCCAGTGAGCGGGAACCGGTCCGCATGTGGGATCCGAACCCTCGGGCGGGAGCGCCGCCACGCTTCCCAAGTGGCGCACTATCCAGTGCGCCACCGGGCTGGCCCCTGAATGTTTCTATATATCAATAATAAATGGATAATAAATAATAAATGTAAATGGATTAAATTACACAATTAAAAGACAGAGTGGATTATAAAAGAAGAACCAACAATATGGTACCTATAGCAAACTCACTTTACCTATAAAGATACATGTCCTAGGGATGCAAGGATGGTTCAATGTACACAAACCAATAAATGTGATAAAGCATATCAAAAGAATTAAGGAAAGAAAATGATCATTTTAACAGATGCAGAAAAAGCATTTGATAAAATCCAACACCCTTCATGATAAGAGCACTCAACAAATTAGATATAGAAGGAATGTACCTCAACACAATAAAGGTCATATGCTACAAACCCACAGCTAATATCATATTGAATGGATAAAAGATTAAGGCTTTCCCTCTAGGATCTGGAACAATACAGGGATGCCCACTTTCCCCATTCTTATTCAATATAGTACTGGAAGTTCTAGCCAGTGTGATAAGGCAAGAGAAAGCAATACAGGACATCCAAATTAGAAAGGAGGAAGTCAAACTATCCCTCTTGGCAGATGATATGGTCATATACATAAAAAACCCTAAAGACCCCACCAAAAAATTACTAGAACTAATAAAAGAATTCAGTAAAGTGGCAGGATACAAAATCAACCTACAAAAATCAGTAGTCTTCCTATACACCAATAATGAAATATCTGAAGAAGAAATCAAGAAAGTAATCCCATTCACAATAGCTACTGAAAAATAAAATACCTCAGAGTAAATTTAACCAAGGAGGTGAAAATCTCTACAACAAAAACTATAAATCACTGGTGGGAGAAATTGAAAAAGACACAAATAAATGGAAAGATGTCCTGTGTTCATGGGTTGGAAGAATTAACACTATAAAACTGTTCATATTATCAAAGCATCTACAGATTCAATGGATTCCCTATATTAAAATACCAATGACATTCTTCACAGAAATAGGAAAATCAATTTTAAAATTTATATGATGCTATAAAAGACCCCGTATAGCCAAAGCAATCTTAGACAAAAAGAATAAAGTGGAAGACATCACTCTTCCTGACTTCAAAATATACTATAAAGCTATAGAACCAAAATAGCATGGTACTGGCAAAAAAACAGACAAATAGACCAATGGAACAGAATAGAAAATCCAGAAATAAACCCATGCATTTACAGCCAACTAATTATCAACAAAGATGCCAAAAATATAAATTGGGGAAAGGATAGCCTCTTTAGTAAATGGTGCTGGAAAAACTGGATATCCATGTGCATAAGATTGAAATTAGACTCCCATCTCTTACCATACATAAAAATCAACTCAAAATTAGTAAAAGACTAAATTTAAGACCCCAAACAATGAAACTACTAGAAGAAAACATAAAGGAAATGCTACATGAAATTGGAGGGGGCAGAATTTTTTTGAACAAGACTACAAAGGCACAGGCAACTAAAGAAAATATAGACAAATGAGACTACATCAAACTAAAAAGCTTCTGCACAGCAAAGGACACATCCAACAAAGTGAAGAGACAACCTACAGAATGGGACCAAGTGTTTGCAAACTACACATCTGACAAGGAGTAATATTCAAAATATATAAGGAGTAATATTCAAAATATATAAGGAACTCAACTCAATAGCTAAAAACAATAATCCAAGAAAAAATGGGCAAAGGACCTGAATAGACATTCCTCAAAAGAAGACATACAAATGGCCAACAAGCACATGAAAAAGTGCTCAACATCAATAATCATCAGGGAAATGTCAATTAAAACCATAGTGACATATCATTTCATTCCAGTTAGAATGGCTATTATCAAAAGATAGACATAACAAATGCTGGTGAGGATCCAGGAAAAAGGAACTCTCATGCATTGTTGGTGGGAATGTAAGTTAATACAGCTATTATGGAAAACAAAATGGAGGTTCCTCCACAGACTAAGAATAGAACTACCTTATGACCCACCAATTTCACTACTGGATATACACCCAAAGGAAATTAAATCAATATATTGAAGAGACACCTGCATTCCCATGTTCATTGCAACAATGTTTACAATAGCCGAGAGATGGAATCAACCTAAATGCCTTTCAATGGATAAAAAAATGTGGTATATAAACATAATGTAATACTATTCAGCCCCAAAGTGCAAGAGTAATGATGCTGGCATACCATTATAATTATTCTATTATTAACAGTTACTGTTGTTACTCTCTTACTATGTCTAATGCATAGATTTAACTTCATCACGGATTTGTATGTATTGAAAAAAACAGAGTATATGTAGGGTTCTGTACTATCCATCGTTTCAGGCATCCACTGGGGTATTGAAATGTATCCCCTGTGGATAAGGGGGTCTATTGTATTCTTACTTCATTATTCAGAGCATCTTAATTCTATCTCACTGCCAGTCTAACCCAGTCGTTGACATAAGCCACCTCCATATCAGGTCATCAAGATGTTCTGATTAAAAAAAAAAGGAGGGAGGTATTTTTATCCCCTAGGAAGAAACCTGTATCCAGCTCTTAAAATAACAAAAATTTCTCCCAGCTGTACATGTTTTATTTCATTTTGAAAACTTAGATATATTTAAAACAATTTGAACACATTTATGTTGTCTCTATGATAGCTGCATTTAAAAATGTTTACCTCTCAGCAAGTGGTATAAAAAATTCTACTTTCGTTTATAAACTAATATTTTAAGAAGTTCTGAAATTTTCACAAAAATTGATATTAACCCTTCTTAAAATGCTATTTCTTAAAGGACTGAAGGAAACTATTATTGAAAGACTTAAATTTAAGAAAAAAAGAGGCTCCTTTCCTTTATTTAAGTGGAAGGTATTATGTTTATTTATTTTATTGCTTCCATTGCAGGACTCAGATAGGGAGCTGAAATATTTCTTGTTTTCAAAAAACATTTTTCTAATAATAAAGTAATACACATTCATTTTAACAAAAAATTAATAAAAGAAAGTTTCTGAATTCTGAAAATCAGAAATGTATAAAACAGAAAATAATATCACCAGTAATCCAATTACCCAGTGATAGCAACTTTTAACTATTTGATACACACCCCGCAATAACTTTTTAATTGTCATGTATATAAGCAACTGTAAGTATGCATTTATGTGTGTATGCATATATACAAGTATACTTCAAGAAGTTTGTGGAAAAATAGAATTAAAAGATACACAAATCTTTCCATGTTTATATATGTGCTTAGTCATTGAACTAAACAAGAATTTTACTAATACAAGACTGTAATCTACTGTTATTACATAAAATCAATAAACATTTATGGAACAAACATACAAACATATGTATGTGTGTTTTTTTTTCTTAACAAAAACAAGATTGTAGTACGGACTTTTTAATTTCAATAAATAAAGAACTACATCATTTCAGTGGCTACATAATCATTTATTTATGGATGTACAATAATTTAATCAGTTTCTTATCAATCAGTATTTAGTTTATTTCCATTTGTTCCCTATTACAAACATTACAATGGTTATGTATATTTTAGAAGTTATGAGAAACTTAAAGTATGTAATTCTGATTTCTTGAGTAGTTTTCTTTAAATATTTGCTTCTATAAGCTGCCATAAAGACAAAAGAGCTTTTGGAATCTTGTCTCAAAGCACTTTAACCACAAAAGTTGGCAATCATCAATAAATATCTAAAATGTTTTAAATGTTTTTAACCTTAATAAAAGACCCTCCAGCCTCACTACAAAGTGTCATTTCAGTTTTAACTTCCTCAGTAGTCCACAAAGCCTTCATCCGATCAAATGGGTTTATGTATTTTGAGGAACCTGGTGCTCTTCTGCCTTCTCCCTGCAGCACTTGCTACTTTTCCTGGCTGCAAGGGCTGGAAAGCATTCCCCTTTCTCATCACTGATCAAATCAAATCCAGAATCATAAGTCCAGCTCAAATCCTACTTGGTCCATAATCTCTTCCTCATCTCTCAGCATAAAGTGATTTGTCCTCTCATTAAAGTCCTTTGTCACATGGTATTTGTATAATTTTTGGCAATTAAATGTATATTGTCATTTATCAGTGCCTTCTTCTGCATTTTCCTGGAACTATACCTTACACATACAAGGATCTTGGTAAATGTTTATTGATTTAATAGACAGTAAACTACAGCCTTGTATTAGTAACATTCTTGTTCAGTTCAATATCTGTGCACATATATAAGCATATAAAAAGAACTATTCTCTTAAAACTCTTATCAAGATATTAACACATTTTTTACCAACTATATACTAGTATTGTTGGTTATGAACTATGTAACATTTCAGTCAAAATCCTATCTTTACGATTTTTTCCTGTTTTTGAAAAAAAAAGATTTTTTTTCTATTTTTTATAATCTCTAAAAGACTTGCATGACGATGGAATCACTTACCTTGCAAAGACTTAAGTGGAAGCACAAAAGTAACACAACAATGTGAATACGCTTCATGTTGGAGGTTTTCAGGGACTGTCTCTGCAGAGGACCCTTTTCCACCCGAAATAGTCTTTTAAAATTTAATTTTTAACCTCTGAAAAAATATTTAAAAAGAGCAACCTCCTAAAGAGCTTTGTACTTTTGAACTCTTAAAGAGTTTGGCTAAAATCCCAAGAGTTTTACCGTAACTGAAACCAAAAATGGCCTTTACAGTAAATAGCCAAGGGAGGCAACCAATAGGAACTATTTCCACAGAAGAGATTGATTTCCCCACTTTGTTAATGAACAATGCCTCAATGTGAATTTTGAGAAAAGACAGAAATTGCACTGGAGGCAAATTGTTTGTGGTTTTTGGCAAAATAAAATTATAATTTTTTTCTTTAAGGTTGAAGACTAGGAGATGGTAAGAATTAAAGCACCTTGTATTGAAGTCTGTGCTAACTAAATACATTAAAAACTCTAAAAAGCCCAGCTCCTTTACCATGCATTGGTTGTGCTATGATCAAATTATATTCTCTGAGCACAGAAAACTTTTTAAAATAATTATTCTTGCCCCAGTACCAACTATAGTGCAGGATTTATTTGTATTTATGAAATAAAATTATGACAGCAGAAATGCTGTCACAGTTTGGGTTTTCCAGAAGTAGATTTGAGGTAGAGTTTGGGGTGTAAGATGTTTAGTAGGGATCAACACCTGTGAAAGGACAGGAGGGGAAGTGGGAGTGAGCAAAGGGAGAAGTGGAACTGTGATGCAGATACAACAAAACCTTGGTCTGCCCATGAGGAACTCTGGAGCTAGTGTGACCTGTCACAATGTTCCCGAGACTGGCAGAAATGGCTGAGCCATTAGGCCTCGCCTTACTCAGTCACCTGATGTGGACTGCCCAGGAGGGGCGTGCCCTTATGTGAGGCAGTTCTCTATAGGATCTGATAATTATTTGCTATCAGGAAGGGGTGACTTCTAACCAGACTCTTCACAACTAGATAGCAAGACCTCCCTTGAAGGGGATCTAGGGAACTCATCTCTGTGTCTTTCAGAGTCCACTACTTGCACCTTTTAGATCTGCTTTCCATGTATACTCGAAGAGAACTTTCTCCAAATTCCAGTGGGCCTCTCTCCCTGAGAGAAAACTTTAGAATTAGTTAGTGGGAAAAGCTACTGCACTTGCCCTTGCAGTAGATCTTGGGGCTGTAGCTGATACTCATCCTCTCCCTTCTCCATACCCATTCTAGATTCCCTTCACCCCGAGCTTCCACCTCTGCTGGCCTTAGTGGCTTACCTGATGGCATGACCTGCAACCTCTTCCAGGAGTGGTCAGAACCCCTGCTTACCATTTGCTTCTCAGGCCGAAGTTGCTGTTTCTACCCCCGTAGATCATATGGGTTGCACACAAATTCCTCCCTACTCCCACTGTGATAACAGCAACCCTACTTCCTCTGAATGATCAGAGTCAATTATCCCTCTCAAGTGGTAACTCCTCTTTCCTGCTGATCTCTAGACACAAAGAGTTAAATGTGTACCGGGCAGCAACCTTAGCTTTTAAGGTTCTTGCTGTGCCCCTAGTGAAACTGTGGTCCTTTGGGGACTAAGACCTCTAACCCTGCAGAGTCTACAGTTGTGGGGACAGGAAGCACGAAGCCCCCAGCTGGTCACTCGGAGTGATGGTAAGTGTGGTCATTCCTCTGTCTATTCTGTGGTTCCCAGACCTATGTATTCTTCCTGTTGAGAATACAACACTATAAGAAGATCTTTGATTCAATGCATATACTGCTTCCTGGAGGATAGCACCCCTCTGCACAAAGTCTTGCCTTTAGCTAGCACAGCTCACATCTGCATTCAGCAGGCCATTTCAGGGCTCTGTCAGGCCATCAGCTTCTGGGTGGTGTGGTATGTGATATGACCAATGGGTTGAATGGTCAGAGTCCCACTCCTGCATTTCCTCTGCTGTAAAGTGGGTACTGTAGTCTGGAAGGATGTTATATGGGATTCCCCTGCTAGAGGATTAAGCACTCTGTGCTCATTTGGGATCATGGTGCCAACTAAGGCTTTGCAGGCAGGAAAGGCATATCCATACCATGAATATATGTCTATTCCTGTGAGAATGTACCACTGGCCCTTCAAAGTGTGAAGGGACCAGATGTAGTAGACAATTTGCCACCAAGTGGCTGCTTGGTATCCTGGATGAATTGTGCCATCTTGTGGGCACATTGGTCTCTGTTGCTGTCAGGTGGGGCATGTGTTTATGGTAGTAGCTGGCTAAGCTTTGGAGGTTCACGCTATTGGCTTCACTGGTAGCCTCCATCCCTGCTACCATGGCCACTTCATTTCTGTGCCCATTGTGCCACCATTGGGGTGGCTGATGACTGAGACTGGCTGATACCAAATTGGCTGAGTCATTTTGTTGGGTAATTAGTGGCTTTTCTCTGGCAGATATACTCTGGTGGGTGTTAACATGTGATACAAAGATTTTTATACTTCAAGCTCATGACTATATGTGTATATTTATGCCCACTTCTATATCTACATGTTTCTATCCCAGACCTTATTGTTCTATCTTCAAATATTTCTCATGCTAGAAAAAAAAAGATGGTCAGGCAATCACTATTGCCTGTGATTTCATATATAGCCTAACCTTGGGCCACTTCTCCTTCCACACAAAGTAGGTGATCAGGTGTGCCACCTGACGCTTTGTCCATTGGGAAGCCTTTCCCTCACCACTGTCTTTAAAACCCACTCCTGAGTGTAGCTGTTATGCAGCTGCTGTCTATTTTTGACTCGTACCTACATACTTAGCCAGCCCATCTGTAAACCAAGTGCAAGCTTTTCCCTCCTCCAGCTGGTCATACTAAGTTCCCTGGAGAGCCATAGGTATGAGCTGAGGGAGGGGCATGGGTGTAACTGTTTGGATGCTCAGGGGGGATCTGGGCTACCTGCCCAGGCACCTTGCTTGTGACTTCTTGTTCTGTTTGTGTTTGGTTCTGGATGTAACACTTCTATCTCATAATACATTTTGCTAGGCCTGCTTGACTTTATGCTTTGTGAGTTTGTTAGGACCCAGTCCATAATGGGCAGTTTTGGCCACTGGTGACATAGTGTCTCATGTCTCCTTTATTTCACATTTACCAGGGACCAGAAGTGCACAAGTTGTTTCTTAAAAGGAGTATAAATCTCTGCTGCAGATGGCATGGCCTTGCTCCTGAAACCCACGGTCCTGTACTGTGGCTCTCCCTTTGCATCTTCCTCAAACACCACACAACATTTTTCCCCATCAATGACACCTCCAACACCACATGGTCTGCTATATCACCGCAGAGCCCTTTCCTGCTCTGGCAGCTGGAGCAGTACTCCTCAGTGTGGAATATTAATCCCTAAAGTCCGCAAAGCCTCACCAGTATTGAGTTTCCTTTCTTGTGGAAGGAAGTGCAAGAGGCAATAATTGTCTTTTACTTTAGAAAGGATGTTCTTCCAGGTTCCTGAGCAATGGTTTCCTAAAAAATTTTACTGACGTGCCAGGCTTTATTGCCCACCCTCTGGAGCATGTATGTCTTATCAAGGCATTCAGCATCCTAGCCACCTCTTGCTCATCTCCTCTGATCAAGGTAATGCCATCAATGCAAAATGATGGGATGCTTTACAGGAAGTACAGATGATCCAGATCTCTTCAGACTCTCTTATGATAGAAGGTAGGAGATAGAGCCTGGGGAGAAACTGTAGGTATACAGTATTGCCCCTTTCATGCGAGTGCAAGTTGCTTCTGATCCTCCCTTCTGATTAAAATATCAAGAGTGGCTTCAGTTTTTCTGGCCATATCCCTATTGATACACTTTACAATATTACTAAAACTAGAATCAAGATCCTCATCTATAAAAGAAATGCCACCTGGAACAAACATTAAACCTTAGGTAAGGGGTGGAATTTCTAGGCTTATAAAGAATAGAAGAGAACAAAAGGAAAAGACATTTCCAGGTCAAAATTATATTTTAAAACTTTACAACAAAAGAGCACTGAAAAAAATAAACTAAGCATATAACTGAGGATATTATTTAAAAACAATAAAATGACTCAAAAGTAATAGAAAGGAAGCAGTAAAGACATAAGCAATAGTAAATAAACTAAAAAGTATAAAGTCTTAGACTTGATAAATTAAACAATGAGTCATTTTGAGAAATAAAAAGTAAAACAGTTTTAGGAGAATGCTATCAGAGTGGACATTTTTAGGGGCCTGCCCTACATTCATAATAGATTTTCATTTTTCTTTGGGGAATTATCTTCTATTATGAGTTGTTCTAGTGGGAGAGTTATTCCAGACACATGCTTTCCAAAATAGAAGTTGAAAAATCCATACCCAGCCTCTTTCCATTCCTTTTTATAGTCTGGGGACTGATCAGAATCTCTCTCTCTCTCTCTCTCTCTCTCTCTCTCTCTCTCTCTGGTTTTTGAGTCTTGAGTTAAGTGATAGAACAGAAGAAACAGTTGGAGAATTATTTACCACAGCAGCAGCAGCAGCAGCAGCAGCAGCATCCTGGTCAGACATGGGATGAGCTTCCTGTGACTCTTTTTTGGCCCTCTTGAGTATACTCAGTTCTTAAACCTAGTTTCTTAGCCCCCTGTCATTTCTGTAAACATCCTATTATCTTCCAAATTAATTTTCTTTTACCAAAATCAGCCAGAGTTCCTTTGGTGGTTTGTCATCTAGAACTTTGTGATAAAACCATGTGCAACTTGTCAAATGAATCTGAAGATCCAATGAAAATTTCAAGGAAAATAAAATTATCAGAATTTACTCAGGCAGAGGTAGAAAACTCAAATAAATTAATAGCTAAGAAAAAATAGAAATGGCAAAGATTTTAACTCCCCAAAGACACTAACTAAGATGTATCAAATCTTTTAAGATTATTCCTCTGTTATTTAAACTTTTCCAGAATACAGAAAAAGATGTAAAGTTCTGACTTATTAGCAATATTCTGGTATTCCTATCCAAAACTGGCTAAGATTAGCCTCAGAAAGAAATCTATAAGCTAATCTCATTTATTAATATACATGCAATGGTCCTAAATAAAATATTAGCAAACCATATACATTAGTGTATATATATATATTTATTATTATTATTTTAAAAATTCATATTGAATCAAAATTGATTATACCTATTTTTGGGGTTCAACACTGAGATATGTTGATCAAATCAATATTACTAGCATATATATTATTACAAATCGTAATTACTCTTCATGTCCCTTGTCCAATTCCTCCCCATCCCCTTTTCCCTCCCCTTGCCCCCCTCTAATGACCCTAGATTTCCTCTCTTCCTCTGAAAGAATAATGGTTACTCTGTTGATTTGCTGCCCAAATGATCTGTCCAATGCTGAGGCGTGATCAGATCCCCCAATACTATCATAGAGCAGATGTCTCTTCCGTTACTCTGAAATGGGCTTTGTGGGGAGAGAGATCCTCCTCCTTTCTTTATCTCTGCTGGTGACTCTTCTTGTGTCAATGCACTCTGGTGGCTGGCAGATCACCTGCATGGTGGTTGTGGTGTCTAGCCACCTTCGTGGCAGCTATGGATATTGTGGTGGCTGTGGTGGGCCACCACATGGAGGAGATGATTTTGGCATACTCCTTGGTGCTGGTGGTGTGCCTGGTTGTGGAGAGTGTCTGATCCCTGGCTCCATACCCTGAGTCCCCGGGCAGGCCATGAGGCACTGGCAAGGTGTGCCTGGTTGCAGGAGGGGGGTCCGGTCCCCTTCTCCATGCCCCAGGTCCCCGGGTGAGCACTGAGGTGCAGTCACGGTGTGCCTGGTTGCAGGGGGGGATCTGGTCCTCTTCTCCATGCCCCGGGACCCTGGGCAGTCCCTGAGGCACTGGCACGGTTTCCTGGTTGCAGGAGGGGGGTCTGGTCCCCTTATCCATGCCCCAGGCCCCCAGGAGAGCCCTGTGGTGCTGGCATAGTGAGCCTCGTTATGGGAAGGGGGAGTCCAGTTCCCAGCTCCATACCCTGGGACCCAGGGTGGGCCCCAAGGCTCTGCTGGCATGGTGTTCTTGGTTATGGGAGGGGGGGTCTGGTCCCGTTTTTTGTGCCCTGGGACCCTGGGCAGGCCCCGAGGTGCTGATGAAATGTGCCTGGTTGTGGGAGTGGGGTCTGGTCCCCTTCTCCATGCCCCAGGTCCCCAGGTGGGCCCTGAGGCACTGGCGAGATGTGCCTGGTTGTGGGAGGGGGGTCTGGTCCCCTTCTCCAAGCTCCAGGTCCCCTGTAGGCCCAAGGAACTAGCATGGTGTACCTGGGTCTGGGAAGGGGTCTGGTCCCTAGCTGCTAGCTCCGGGTCACTGGGTGGGCCCCAAGGCCTTGGTGGTGTGCCTGGATGTGGGAGTGGGGTCTGGGCCTGGCTCCAATCCTCAGGTTCCTGGGTAGGGCCCCAAGGTGCTGGTCTGTGAGTGGTTGTGGGCGGGGGTCCTGCCCCTGGCTCCATGCCTTATGTCCCTTGGTAGGCCCTAAGGCATTGTTGGTGTGCCTGGGCCAGAACCAACTTTTTGTCCTATGCTTACTTCTTTTTTTTTTTTTTTTTTGTCTTTTTTTTTTTTTTTTGTTTTTTGTCTTTTTTCCGTGTCCGGCAACGGATTGCAACCCTCAGTGTTGCCCCCGTACCGGGCTGGGGACCGGCAACGGGATTGCAACCCTCAGTGTTGCTCCCACGCCCCGCTCAGCCAGTGAGTGGGAACTGGTCCGTATGTGGGATCCGAACCCTCGGACGGGAGCACTGCCGCGCTTCCCAAGCGGCGCACTATCCAGTGCGCCACCGGGCCGGCCTGTCCTATGCTTACTTCTAACATGGAGGAACTTCCTTTGGGAACCAGTATTTGAGCTGTGTGGTTGAGTAAATTGCTGCTTTGCTACTGTTTCCCTAGGGAAGGCTTTTTGTGCAGCTCAGGGGTTCAATGGTTGACCTTACAGGTACTTCTGGTTCTCCAGGTACTTGGTGCACCTGGGTTGTGTAGAAACTCTGATCTGGGCCTTAGTTTTTTCATCAAATTGCACCCCATTCAATTCTCCATTCCTGACCAGTCTCCTCTGAGTGGTCCCACACTGAGTGGGGGGTGAATCGGCTGTCCTTGCTGTGTCCCAGTTTTCTCCCAGTGGGCCCATCTCCCCCACCACCTGTGCTCCAAACACTTCCCATGGGGTGGGCCCTGCGCTGGTCCCTCGTGATGACTCACCAACCTCTGAATGGCTCCCCTTTTTCAGCTGTTCTGGCTCCTCACTCCTGCATGGATACATGGGAACCCTATTAGTAGTCTTGCTGCCTGGGGGCTATCAAAGTCCTCTTCTCCCCTTCCGCCTCCAAGTAACTCCATCTAAAGGGCACAGCTGTGGCTTCTGCCAGCTCCTGCTTCATGCACTCCAGCATTAAAGCAGCTGCAGCCCAAAACGCTGAGAGCAGTTTTTTCTTTCTCTCATTGTGGTTTCTCCCGCCTTCATGAGTTCCATAGGTCTCTCATCCTCTTCACCTGAGCTCCAGCGGCCCCAGCTTGGCTGATGTTACATTTTTACAGTTGTAAATTCGTTGATTTGTGGGAGAGAGTGATGCTGGGGACTGTCTATTCCACCATCTTTACTGGAAGCCTCCCCACAGTCCTTCTCTGCATCAGTATATTAAAAGAATAACATATCATGACCAAGTAGAGATTATTTAAGAAATACAGATATGTTTAACAATAGAATATCTGTTAATGTAACTCAGTATACCAAAAGTTTTAATTAATTAAAATAATAGATTAAATAAAAAATTCTGCATATCATTAGATATGGAAAAAGTGTTTGATATGTTTAAAATCTATTCCTAATTTTTCAAAAGTGAGTAAGCTAGGAGAAGAACAAATATCATTAATCTGATAAAGGAGTGAACCCAACGGTAAACACCACATATAATTGTGAAACAGCAGAGACAAACTCATTAGAGTCTGGAACAAAACCAAGCATGCTATATTTCAATATTGTTCCGGAGACTCTAGCCAATGCAATAAACATGAAAAATTTATAAATATTGGAGTGAAAGAGATAAAACTGCCATTATTTGCAGATAAAATGATTGTCTACTTAAATAAGAGAATTAATAAAAAAATTACTGGACCTAAGTTCGAAGTTTATTAGTGACTGGAAACAAAATCAACATAAGAAAATGATTTTGTCAGCAAGTAACAAAAAGAAAATGTAATGAATGGCTCATGATAACTGACATTCCATGCAGTTTATGTCTCTTCCCTTCTAAGATGTCAGTGAAAATAAACGTAAAAATAAAAGTAAATTCATTGCACCATTGAAAAATAAAGGATTTCATCAACAGGATATAAACAGAAAAGAATTACTGGAATACGAGGGTGCTTCAAAAAGTTCATGGAAAAAGAGAAGTAAAAGATAATATGAGTTCTTCCATGAACTTTTTGAAGTACCCTTGTATATATAGTACAGAGGAAGAGATTAACTACTAGAGGAGTTCAAGACATTTTAAATTCATGTAGGCGACAGTGAGGAATCCAAAATAAGGGAGACTACAAACTTAACAGAGACAGTAGAATCTGAGAGTCGTGATTGACTAGGTAATCAATTAAATAAAGCGCAGAACAGTTGAGCCAGTTCCCCACTTGGGGCGACTTCAGCATTTGCTCTAGTAAGGCTCTCTGAAGTGCATGTTCTAATCCAGCACCCCTAGGGTGGGCACAGGGGCAGGAGAAGCAGAGTAGCGTCCAGGTGACACACAGCCTCCATGGGGTTGGGGGAGTCTCTGCACTTAAGAGACAAGCTATAGGCAACCCCCGGCCTTCTCCTGCATGAGCATCCCAGGTGGAATTCTATACTCAGAATCTACAAAACCAGAATATACAGCACAATAAAAAGAAAAAGACCAACCTCATTTATGAATATAGGTGCAAAAAACTGTAAATATTAGCAAACTGATACAATTTTAAACAGTGTACTGTAGTCTTACTAGTAATAATATTAATACTCACTTGACATCTATTTTATATACATACATGCTAAGGCAAATAAATAATTATGCTAAATTCATAAAAATTTCAGGGTAAGAGAGACACAAGTCTAAATTCAAAGAAGCAGTAACTCTGTAATCTTAACTCTGAATTGAAAATATCACTGTGAACCATGATTTTTCTCTTTTCAAAAATATGTACCTCCTAACTCTGTCCACTGATAGGGCCTAAAAGTCATAACAATCCAGAGGCAAAGAGGACCCCTTAGCACCTAGATTGTCTTCTCTATGTGCCATTTCCCACTAAAAAAACCAAGGCTCCTTGGAGAAAGGGCTGATACCATATCTAGGGCAGGAAATGTACAAAAGAAGTTGGAGACATTTTGTGCCAGAAAGCAAAGATGCTATCAGCGGCTACCTGGTGTTATTAAAAGACATAGGAACCAACTTGAAGGGCTCCATCAAGACAAAGATGAAACACTTTAAGCATCAAAAAGAACAATGACAAATAACAAAGGATTGGAATAAAAATAAATATTTATTTATTTATTTTTTAAAAGATGACCGGTAAGGGGATCTTAACCCTTGACTTGGTGTTGTCAGCACCACGCTCACCCAATGAGCTAACCGGCCATCCCTATATGGGATCCGAACCCATGGCCTTGATGTTATCAGCACCACAGTCTCCTGAGTGAGCCATGGTCCGGCCCAAAAATAAATATTTTTTTTAAATGAAGGGAAGTTCTTTATTTCAGTTAGTAATTGCAGAAGATGGAATTAGCATATCATCATTTTGCAACACCTCATGAACCAATGGATCTAGGTGACGGTTACCAATAGCTGCTTAAAACCACCAGATATAAAGCTGGCAGGGAACTTTCTAATAGTGAGATCAGGCTGATAACACTAATCTGAATGATCAATCTCATCACTAAGAGAGAGACAACCAGCCTTTTCATGGGATGCTATAGGAAGTATTCTTGAAGAAAAAAAATTGAATCTGAGCATAATCAACTCTCCAGATCTCACTGTCGGTTAACTACCAGTTTACAGGAAATACTGAGGGTAGAGGAACATGATATATATACTACCACGAGAATGCAATTAGTTAGAAAGTGAGAAATTCCACAAGACAAAAGTCTTAATTTCTTCAGTAAATAAATGCCATAAAAAAATAGGGAGAGGGGCCGGCCCCGTGGCGCACTCGGGAGAGTGCGGTGCTGGGAGCGCAGCATCGCTCCCACCGCAGGTTCGGATCCTATATAGGAATGGCCGGTGCGCTCATGAAAAAGACAAAAAAAACAAACAAACAAAAAAAAAAAATAGGGAGAGGAAACTAATATAGAATGTAAAAGACTTAAGAGACATATTAATGAAATACAATGTATGGACCTTGTTTGTATCTTCATTTGATTGATCCAGCTGTTAAAAGACATTTTGAAATAATTTGGGAAAATTTACATTAACTGGATATTAACTGATACTAAAAAATTACTGCTTTTGTTAGGCATGATGATGGCATTGTGCTTATGTTTTAAAAAAAGTCTTCTGCTGGAGATTTATGGGTGAAATGCTACTAGGACTTACTATAAAATACTCTAGCAATAATAACAGTGATGAGGGGATAAATAAAATAAGATTTATGAAATCTGATTGATGCATATACAGAGGCTTATTATACCGTTTTCTCAAATTTTATGTTTCAAATTTTCATGATAAAAAGCTAAAAAACGTCATGTTTCCAGTTTAATGGCATTAATGTTTCAAATTTAATGGCTTCTTGTCTAAGTCCTTCTAAAATTTTGTTCCAATATAAAAATTTTCAGCCCTTTTTCTAGCTACCAACTTTTCTCTGTCATTCAGTGTCTTCTTACCAAATATTTTAATTAGATTTCCTAACCTTTCAGTAACACAATTGGATGTATACCTTTTTAGATTTTGGATTCCATAATTACACTTGATCTTAGCCAAAGGCCAAGAAGTGATTTTGGATCTCATAATTAGTCTGCACTTATAGTCTTTCTCATTTCCCCCCATCTCTTTTATAATCTCTTTGTCTCTTTGATTGTCATTTTATGGTCATTTGTTGGCAAGCAGGATCTTAAGGGATGGGCAAAAATCCAAAATATAGAGAAGAGCTCAGTTCAGTTCAATAAATATTGGGCATCAATTTTATTCCAGGCACCGTGCTAGATTCTTAGGATGCCAAAACATATAAGATGTGATTCCCACTGTTCAGAAGTTTGTAGTCTAGTGAGGGTTCCTGCAGATGTCATTAGGGGATCTGAGAGAGGTTACTAGGGGCTCCAGAAAAGATGGGAATTTTTTTTTTTTTACATTTTTTGAACTTCCTCCTCCATGCAATGCCAGCACTTGCCATGATCATTGGGTCTCATGGCTGGCCTAGCTTCGGCGCAGCCATGTTGAGAAGCATTTCCATCTTTCCTCCCCCTTTCCCTTCTTTGGGAACTGAGATTCCTCTGCTGGGAAGGGGTAAACATTAGTTATCATGAAAATGTCTTGTGGGCTGTGTTTAGCAGGCTTCAGGCTGGAATGCTTTGTACTGAAATAGTGGCTAATCAAGAGCCTATGCCTTAACCTAGCAGATGTTATTGGAACGCAAGGGCTGCGTCACCTTGCATACCACTGATTTCGAAATTGCCCATTAGTCTGTCAGAAACCTCTCTAAAAATTTAAACCTCCTGCGTTCTTTGGTTGTGGGGAACTGATCTGGCTCAGTCTTCGCTCCACATTAGTGAAATAAAGCTTTTTGGCTGAAATGGTGCCTGGCTCGGGTTTCTCTCTCTCTCTCTCCTTTTTCTCCTTCTCGCCGAACCTAACAGTGATGAATAATGATCAAGTAGCTCTGTTATCAATTTTCATTAGAGGTCATTCATCCATATGGCAATGCTCCGCATGGCTGTTTATTTGGTTGAGTCCATTTTCAATTTTTGATGTGAGACTGGACAGGTTGTTGACAACTGCAAGTGCTGAATTGCAATGAAGGAGCAAAAAATAGATTGATGAGGTAAGCCTTTTTCTCCTGAATTACATCTCCTCACCCCTCTTGGACTCCCCTTACCCAAAGCCAACAGACAGCTGTTGCTTTGCTTCCCACAGATTTGTCACTCCTTTTCCCCTGGGTGATGGAGCCATCAAAGAATACTTAAAGCCCATCTCTTCTGAGCAGTGAGACACCCCAGAAAGGGGTTAATATCCCAGAACCCTCAAGCGTGAGGCATTCCTTCCACTTGGGAAATTAACCACGAATTGGGGTTCTCTTCCTGCATTTATTCTCCAGCCCAGGAAGTTACGGGAAGAGACACAGGTGGGGTTTTTGCTAAGTACAGTTTAACAAGTTTAACAATAGAAGCTGGTAACATCTAATTAAGTCCATCCATTAACAAAAGCTTGATTCTAGCAAATATTCCTTCTCCCTATACAGCTTCCCAATATCTTTACATATCAATCAGTAACCTGTCTGTCTTTGAGCCAGCAACCTTGCTGTGTTACAACTCTTTATTTTAAAACAGAGACTAAATAATCTGGGGAAAATTTCCTGTTTTTTGTAAGGTCAATATTTGAAGCCCTGTGAAGTACATTTGCTTTATGCATATTTCACATCAGCAAATGGGCTACCCTGATGTAATAGAAAATCCAGTGGTAAATTTTCATCCTAAGGAAGGAAGTTTTATGTTCTATGATTCAGATGCCTCACTGTTGTTTTGCTAATATCATAAACATTGTGAAACATGGAGCTTGTAGGTTAAAGGTGAATTGTATTATGAAGATTTCATTTTTCTTTTGTGATTTCCTTGTTTAGTTTGCTTTATACTTTCTTAGCACCTGTGTTTTACAAATATGACTTACAAGCCAATGTGCTGATTTTTGAAGTTAAGGTGGAAGATGAAAAAGAATTCTAAGCCTTGGTAGTTCTGATAAAGAATGAAGAACCAAAACTTATAAATGTGGCAATGGCTGCACAAAATTGAAAAGGCACTTAACTACATAGTAAAGAAGCAGATAATTTTAAATGGTCTTTGGAAACCCAGAGTAAAGAATTTGCTTTTTTTCAAAAAAAGCCACCTTCAGTGAAAAGGTCAGGAAAGTGAAATATTTAGTAGCAGAACTTTTTGATCAGAAAAGGAAAAAGCCCCACAATTGATGAGAACCTCACAATTGCAGCATGTAAAATTAGAGAGAGTAAAATGCCAGGATATGATATGAGAAACTAAAAAGATTTTACTTACAAAGTTTGACAAATTGATGTGATTGATGACAGACATGTCACATGATGCAGAATAGCATCCAAATCCCCAACAACTTCTTACCCAGGTTGATGAATCCCGTATTTATAAATTATTATGAAATTTGAGAATATTTTTCTGCTATAAAATGTTGCCTCAAACAAGCAAAGGTGGATATATCTAATGTTATCTTCATATTGGAAACAAAAAGTACATCTTGAAAGAACTGTTTGTACCTGTCCTGATGGTGCCCCATCAATGATTAGCTCCCTGGGAGTTTTCACCTTTCATAAAAAAAGAAAATTCGTGGGGCTGGCCCATGGCTCACTTGGGAGAATGTGGTGCTGACAACATCAAGTCAAGGGTTAAGATCCCCTTGCCTGTCATCTTTTTTTTTCAAAAGAAAAAGAAAATTCTGATGTACTTGTATTCAAAACACGGTGGTTTCTTCTTCTTCTTCTTCTTCTTCTTCTTCTTTTTTTTTTTTAAAGATGACTGGTAAGGGGATCTTAACCCTTGACTTGGTGTTGTCAGCACTATGCTCACCCAGTGAGCTAAGCGGCTATCCCTACGTGGGATCTGAACCCGTGGCCTTGGTATTATCAGCACCACACTCTCCCAAGTGAGCCACGGGCCGGCCCCAAAACACACTGCTTTCTTCTCACAGAAGTGCTGTTGTCGGAAGCTTTCAGAGCTGAAATGAAAAAAGTTCTGTATGATGCTACAAAAATGGCTAACCTTATCAAACACAGGCCAACTCATTCAATAATGTTTTTAAAAAACTGTGTGAAAACCTGGACAAAGACCATATAAATCTCCTGCCACATTCATAAATCTTATGGCTTTATTTGTGCTTGGGGAATTCAGATGCCATGCCATGTGTGTATTCAAGTACCCTGTACACAGGCCCATGTGGCAAAGCATTGAGGCCTCCTGGCAATAGGCAGCATAAGCTTGCTAGGCATGTCAGTGAGCCTCCTCAGAAAAAGATTATTTCCGCCCTAGTCAAGATTTCAGATGACTGTGGTCCCAGCTGACATCTTGACCATGAGAGACCCTGAGCCAGAACTACCCAACTAAGCTGACCTACAAAAATTATGCAAGATAGTGTTTGTTGTTTTAAGCCACTAAGTGTTGGGTAATTTGTTACACAGTAAGAGGAAAACTACTCCAGATTTTGGTTCTTAACAGGATGCTTTAGCTGAAAAGTGAATTGTGGGAGTACTTTAAAAAAAAACAGTATTTAGAAAACAGTATTTAGTATGATGCTACCACGAGGACAAATAGAGAAATGAAAAGATAAACAATTTGGGAGGAGGATGGGAGAGGGAATGAGGGCAAAGAATTGAGAACTGTGAGAATCCGAGATTCCAGTTTGCCCTTCTAACTAGCTGGGGAAGTTACTTCACTTTTCTGAATGTCAGTTCCTTATGTGTTAAATAAAGGGGTTAGGTACCAGGTGATCTTGAAGGTTCCATAACACCTCAATAGTTTTATACTGAGTCACGATAATAGTGGAACACCAAATGGAGATAGAAACACTGAACTTGAATGTTAAATGACACAAAGCAAAATAGAACAGGGCAGTTATGAATAATTCTATCCCTGTATGATGTATACATTTTAAAGCACGTTGATCAAATCTGAAGTGAAAAACATTCATCAAATTAGTTTTATATATAGGACCGTTAGGTGCTCTCAAGAAGTTTATACTTTAGTGTAGAATATGTACTGCAATTTCTCATATTTCCATAGTAAAGATTACAAAGGTCTTTCAAAATCCAAATTACAATAACGCTCTGCAATAGGTACCAATCTCCACTGTCTTTCTTTCTCTTTTTTTTTTTTTTTTTTTTTTTTTTTTTGGGGACCGGCCCC